>NC_040080.1:17066435-17180915 GCF_003369695.1 Bos indicus x Bos taurus | reverse complement strand
CAACATTGTCCATGTCAATCATCCTCAAATGTCTATGTCTACTCTCAAATTTTTAATCTAATCTCAATGATACCCTTAAGCTTTTCTTTTGGTTTAAAATGACAAGCTGATTTCTAAATTCATACAAAATACAAGCAACCAAGAATGAACAGCACAGTTGATAAGAAAAGCAACGATATTAGAGGAGTTAATATAAAGTAACTCTTGTAAATTAAACTTATTCAGACTAACTACAAAGTTTGAAATTCAGGGAGATAGTGAAGCACAGGGAAGCCTGGTGTGCTGTAGTCCATGGGGTCACAAAGAGTCAGACATGACTTAGCGATTGAATGACAACACTACAAAGTTATGATAATTAAGAAAATGCAGTATTGTGCAGAGGATAGACAAATGATAACATGGAACAGAATAGAGAGTCTCAGATAAGACAGACATAATTGCCCTCTGCTTATGACAAAGGCAGCACTGCAGTGGGGAAGAGTCTTTTCAGAAAAAGATTCTGAGTCAACTGGATGTCTATATGAAACCTGATCCTTATCTTACATAGATTCAATCCCAGAAGGAATGCACAATAATATGCAAGAGAAATATAGTAAAATTTCCATGATACTCTTAGAGAATGTTTTAAGATCTTCGAGTAGGAAAAAAAATTTTTAAAGGATATAAGAAGCATTAAATGTACAGAAAAATGTTGGTAAGTTATATTTACATAAGATATAAGAAATGAGTTCATCAAAGGACACCATTTGATTAAGAAAATACAAATAAAAGACCAAGGTTTAAACATGGAAAATAAGTAACCATATTTTCATCCAAAGACATTGTCATGGTAAGTTATAATATCATATTTTTAATAGTCAAGAACTGGAAATAACTCAGATTTATACTGTCAGTAGAATGGATCAGTACATGGCCATGTGATCATTCAAAAGCATACTCTACAGTAATAAAAAAAATAAAGTGCTACAATATACAACATCATGTGTGAATCCCCAAACATAATTTTGAGTCTATGAAATTAGATACAAAAGATGAAACATATGGCATCCATTTTATAGAAAGTTCAAACATTGATAAAACTCTCTACGTTAGTAGAAGTTCGGTAAGCACTTTCCCTGTCGAGGAGAGGGGACGACAGTGACTGTGGTGCTGGGGACATTGTCTCTGTTGCTCTGGGTTGAGGTTCATACTGAGGTCTATACTTACTGCTCCTACATTGTTTTCTATGATTTTTATGTAAGCAACAATGCTGCTTAAAAATATATTATTCCCCTTAACACTTCTTGCCCTGACCTGAAAAATTGAATGAACAATTAGAAGATCCATATTTCACCACAAAATCTCTGACTTTGAAGCCCGTTTAACCTCACTCTCTACTCTTGGAGACATTCACTCCAGAAGCATCCTGTGTACCAATAGCCCTTCCCTCTCTCTTACCTGAGCAGATCACAGAGGCTGTGTTGCCATGGAACAGTCAGGACCACCCAGAGCAGTCACAGGACAACTCCACAGGAAGGACTCAGCCCCAGAGCAGTGAAATCGGGCTGTTAGGATCTGATCACCTCCTTCCACCAAGCGTGGTCCTCCGGGGGTGGAGATGGCAACTCCACAGCCAAGCTGACGACAGACAACATTGGCATTGGCCAGACTCCAGTGGGAGGCACAGAGCGCTCTCCATTGTCCAGAAATCTTCACCTCCACCTGCCCCTCACACTGAGAGGAGCCGTTTGTCATGAGCCGGACTTCTGAGTATGCTGGTAGGAGAAGACAGAGTTTCAGCAAAATCACATGACTTTCTCACCTGAGCAGGGTGTTCACAGAGGTGAAAGGCCTGACCTGCATCTCACCTGAACAGACAACCTGAGCAGATCCACTGTGGTGACACGTGCCCCCTGGACAGGGCACTCTGGGGCAGACCCAGAGCTCAGGCTCCTCCCCCTCACACCTGAACTCTTCAGCCCAGACCCGGGCACTGGACTCTCTGAAGAGCTCATGTCCCAGGACAGACACAGCCTTGCCACACCCCAGCTCTGCACAGATGACCTGGGCAGTGGGGAGTGTGAAGTTCCCATCAGACACTGGGATCCAGGCTTCTCCAGAATACACTTCTACTCGCCCTGAGCAGGGTGCATCCCCTCCAGCCAGACGCACAAATCCTAAGAGGAAACAACAACAAGACCAGTGAGTGTTCATGGTACTGGCTTGGCAACTGGAAACCGCACATCACAGGCAGTGGAGTGAAAGTTTTTCGTTTTAGGAGTGGAGCATGTAGAGAGTCTTTGACAGTTAGCGTCATAATTGAATTTTCATGAGCAGGTTTCTAAAGAGAAATCCAGGAGGATTACAAGGTCAGTTTGGAATGGTTGAATCCCAAGAACATACATTTTGAGACTGGTTAAAAAGGTGAATTCCTTGGTCTAGGAGCCTGGAAACTACAGAGCCCAATTCAGATCATTGGAATGGCTGAATACTGGAAACATATCTTTTAGCATTGGTTGGAGAAGTGAATTTCTCATTTTGCAGCCTAGGACATATATACAGATCCAAAGACACTGTATAATATTCAGGCACTTAAACTTGAACATAGAGATATGCAGACCAGAAGCCACCCAGAGGGACGTGGGCTATGAGATTAGAGACTTAGCATCCAGACAAGCTTAGAAGCTTTCACGAGACTTGTGGGCTTAACATTCTGACCAGTTTTCTCTCCCAGAAGCTAGTCCTCAAGTGACTTAGGTTAAAGAAAGTCCTGAGGCTGGATCGATGAGGGCATGCCAACCTGTAGATGGGTGACAGCTCCAGAGAAGAAATATGGACACTATCACTAATTCAAGTTTATGGCATCACATCTTGTCTTTCTGATACTTTTTTATGCCAAAAAATTCCATGAATTCCTTCAGTGACCTCAGTGGGAAGGAAAATGAGTTAAGAAAACTCAGAGAGTCATAGAGAGAGAGTCCCAGCCATCTCTCTTGAAATCCTAGGATTTGTCAAAGAATCTGGGGGAGAGTGTGCTCTCAGTGGGAGTTTACCAGATAGCTGAGTTTCCACATTATCTCCTATTAAAGGTTTTTCTTCTCAAACAGGACTCATAGAAAATGCTAAGGGCTGATAATAATTGATTTTAATACTATCATTGTACTAACTCTAACCACAGAAAAACATGCATTCTTCTCAAGTACACATGGAATAATCTCCAAGCTAGGTTACAAATAAGCCTTAACACATTCAAAAATATTAAAATAATTCCAAGTATCTTACATGACCATAATGGAATGGAGCTAAAATTCAATAATGATCACAAAACAGGAATTCATGAATCTATAAAAATTAAACCACACACTCATATTTTAACATTGTTTTCCTATTTCTATAAAGAATGCTATTTAGATAGGAATTGCATTAAATCTATAAATCACTTTGAGAAGCACAGGCATTTTAACAATACTAATTCTTTCAGGCCAGAAACACAGAATGACTTTCCATTGATGATATTATCTTTAATTTCTTTCATGAATGTTTTACAATTCTAAAAGACGATGGCATGTTGCCAAAGAGAAGGAGGAAGAAGAAGGAGGAGGAGGAGGAAATGAGCAAACAAGCCATCATTTGGAGAGTTCCAAGTTGAAAAAGCCTCAATATGGATAAATATGCAAATATTTGTGGCAAACACTTGTTGAATAGGTTGTTAGCATACTACATCACCCTCTGCTCCTCCCATCTACCACCTAAACTGCTATCCCCTCTCATTTTTCCCACTTCAGACAAGCAAACACCATTTTAAAAGATACAGATGGATGGAAAAGAAAATCAGAAAGGGTAGCTACTGCTGAAGAAGTAGGATGTAGGTGGGGTATATGGCAGGCAAGGTGGGATCAAGGAAGTTTTGAAACTAAAGGAGGAAAACCAAAATAAAAGTTCATCATTTGGTCATCAACGGAACACATTTTGAACTGGATGAAGATAACCCAATGAAAAAACTTTATTTAATTCATCAAGTATAATTCCCTGATTTCTGGGTGTGTTCTGATTATTTACTTCTGAAGTTCTTCCTGGTAAAGGACTGCTTAGTGATGCCCAACATCCAACCAAAAAATTATTAGAATTTCCAAAAGAGAGAAATGTAACCCATAACACATTTTCTTAAAAAAACAATCATTTAAAGCAGGTTCAGAAATTACAGAAATGATTGAATTGGCTGAAGAGCACCTTAAACCCCTAATATCAACATGCTTAATGAAGCATAAAAATAAACAGGGAGAAAAACTAGGAAAAATAAACAAATGAGACTTCTGAAACTGAAAAATATAGTATTGGAATGAACATTTGGATTAATTACACAAGAGACTAGACATTGCAGAATAAAAGAACTGGGAAGTAAAACACAGCAGTAGAGACTATCTAAATTGAACCAAAGAGAGTAAAAAGGCAGAAAAATATGAATGGAAACTCAATGACATGTAGGATAATATAAAAATATATAAAATATGTGTATTTGGAGATTCAGAATAAGGGATGTGCAGAAAAATATTAAGAAAAGATAAATGACATTTTCACAAAGTTATTGAAAACTGTAAACCCACTTATCCAAAAAGCTAAACAAACCCCAAACAAGATAATGAAACCATTCTCAGAAAACTTGACAATGTAATTACTGATACTCATTGGTAAACAAACAAACAAAAATATGTTAAGAGCAGCCAGGGAAGTCTGACACATTATATACAGGGAACAAAAGGATAAATATTACTTACTGACTTTTTGTTGGAGGCAATGAAAGTCAGGTGACAATGTAAAAACATATGTAAAGTATTGGGGTTGGGCATTTGTTAACCTAGAATGGAATCACCCAAGAAAATACTTTTCAAGACTGAATGAAAATTAAAATGATTTCAGGTAAATGAGAGATGATAGAATTGGAGGCCACCAGACACACACTATACAAAACTGCCTCAGAAAGTTCTTCAAGCTAAAGGGAGATGACAGCAGATGAAAACATGGATCCTCTCAAAGCTATAGAGACTGTGCTAAATGTTGATCCTCTATTAGAAGATTTAAGGCAAAAATATTAGCAACAAACTATAAGATTCATAACAAATTTATAAATAGAATGTATGACAACGACAGCACCAATGACAGGAACAGGAAAGTGGAAGAAAAGTATAGTGACTGACATTGCATGTTGTGACATAATATCATTTCAAGGTAAAATGTAATTGAAGATTAATAATTCAACATTGGGCTTTCCCGGTGGTTCAGTGGTGAAGACTCCTCCTAAATCCCACAGACCACGGAGCCACTAAGCCTGTGCACCACAACTAGTGAGCCTGTACTCTAGAGCCCAGGGGCCACGACTACTGAAGCTTGTGCACCATAGAGCCTGTGCACTACAGCAAGAGAGGCCACTGCAATGAGAAACTCATGCCTGCAACTAGAGAGCAGCCTCTGATCTCCACAACTAGAGAAAAGCCCATGCAGCACTGAAGACCCAGCCAGCAAAAAATAAAAATTACTTAAAAATTTTTTAATTAAACATTATAATCACTTAAAATTCTAATACAATTAATAAATCAATACAGTATTTAAATTAAAATGATAAAATATACTCGATTAAAATAAGAACAAAGATATAACATATAGCAGCTGCTGCTGCTACTGCCGCTAACTTCAGTTGTGTCCGACTCTGTGCGACTCCATAGATGGCAGCCCACCAGGCTCCCTGGTCCCTGGAATTCTCAAGGCAAGAACACTGGAGTGGGTTGCCATTTCCTTCCCCAATGTACAAAAGTGAAAAGTGAAAGTGAATTTGCTCAGTCGTGTCCGACTCTTAGGGACCCCATGGACTGCAGCCTACCAGGCTCCTCCGTCCATGGGACTTTCCAGGCAAGAGTACTGGAGTGGGTTGCCATTGCCTTCTCCAACAAATAGCAGGCAAGTACACTTAAACCCAATTATATCAATAATAATATTAACTGTAAATAATTTAAGTACTCCAAATAAAAAACAAGATAATCAGACCAGATAAAATAAGACAAAACAATATACTGTCTACAAACTTATATGTGTTTAAATATAAACATAGAAACATATTAAAGAGGTAAAAATTACATACCATGCAAACACAATTCAGAGAAAACTCTATATAATATCTAAATTAATATCATACAAAGTCAGACTATAAGACAAAGAATTCATTCAGAGAAAAGAAACATTTTATGATAATAAAATACAAAAGAAATTATATAGTATTGAAACTGGTGGGTTAAAAATAAAGTGATGCTTAGAAGAAAATTTAGAACCTTGATGCTTCCTTGATGATTACATTAGAATAAAAATAGAAACAGAAGAAAATGATCCAAGACTCCACCTTAAGAATCTACAAAAGCAACCACAATCATGACGGAAAAGGAGGAATGAAAACTGAGCATAGAAATCAATTAAGAAGAAAGCAAATACACAATCAAGAAAATCAATACAGTCCATTAGTGATTCTTTTAAAAAGAACATTAACATCGATAATCTTCTAGCAAACCAATTAAGAAAAAAGAGGAACACATTAACAGCACCAGTAACAAAAGGAGGAATATCATTGTAGACCTTCCCAACATGTAAAGATATGAGATATGAACCAGTGTTACTAATTTGAAGATTTTTTGTAAAATGGGCCAAGTCCTTAAAAACACATTGCTTGTGAAACAACTCACCAAAATCTGATACAGAAAAAAGAGAAAAATATGAGTAAACTTATTTGTTAAATAAACAGAATCCATATTATAAAAATTTTCCACTAAGAAAACTGCCAGCTACAAATGCTAGCACTTCCACGGAGCTCGGAAATGACTCCCACAACAGGATAAAGGAAGAGAGGGAGGGAAGGAATGAGGGCAGAAAGGAAGTGTAACACAGAGGCTGTGGTGAATGTAGGAGTTGACCTGCATCTTTCCAACCCTCCCCTCCTGCAATCCTTGCATCTTCATCCCCTCACCATTTTGCACGTCAGTACTGTAGTCCCTGGTGGCTCAGAAGATAATCAAGACTCTGCCTGCAATGCGGGAGACCCAGGTTTGATCCCTGGGTGAGGAAGATCCCCTGGAGAAAGAAATGGCAACTCACTCCAGTATTCGTGCCTGGAGAATCCTATGGTCCATGGGGTCACAAAGAGTAGGACAGGACTGAAGGAACTTGGAGCACTTGCACCACAGTCCTTCACAATTTGTGTGTTCCCTCCCAGATCTTCCACCTGAACTCCATGAAATCTCATTATTTCAAACAAGCTTCTCTACATTCTCCTCTGGTCATTGTTTCTACACTAGATTTATCCTAAACACAGTACTTCACTTCCGGCAATCCACTACTGAGGCTGAAATTTCTCTTCCATACCTGACTCCTAAGGTTGAGCAGAAGAAACTCCAGGAGTTTTGGTGAAAATAATGAAAATACATGCTATTCTAATCTTATTTCTGCTACATCACCACCACTTTGACTTATCTTCACATCATTAAAATATGTCTGAAAATACAGAAAAAAACAGACCAGGAAGAGGAAACTAGTGACAAAAAGAGAAATAGAAGGAACCTGGAACTGTTCATAAAAGTGTGAGAGTATAAGTTAGAGCAATGGTAGTCAGGGTGTACAAACCACAATCAGGATTTAAATATTAGGTCAGTTCAGTTCAGTTCAGTCACTCAGTCATGTCCGACTCTTTGCAACCCCATGAATCACAGCATGCCAGGCCTTCCTGTCCATCACCAACTCTCAGAGTTCCCTCAGACTCATATCCATCGAGTCAGTGATGCCATCCAGCCATTTCATCCTCTGTTGTCCCCTTCTCCCCCTGCCCCCAATCCCTCCCAGCATCAGAATTTTTTCCAACGAGTCAACTCTTCACATGAGGTGGCCAAAGTATTGGAGTTTCAGCTTTAGCATCAGTCTTTCCAATAAACACCCAGGACTGATCTCCTTTAGAATGGACTGGTTGGATCTCCTTGCAGTCCAAGGGACTCTCAAGAGTCTTCTCCAACACCACAGTTAAAAAACATCAATTATTCAGCCCTCTGCTTTCTTCACAGTCCAACTCTCGCATCCATACATGACCACTGGAAAACCATAGCCTTGACTAGACAGACTTTTGTTAAATATCAGAGCACTTCCAATTCTATACTTCTAAGTATATCTTAACTGGAATTAATAACAAGACATCAGTATTCTTAGGATAACATTGAGAGTTCTAATTTCACATAAAGTTTCAACATCACACACTCCATTTTCACTCAGATGCTGATTTATCAAAATATGGTAGAGACACCTGTAGTATTTCCACAAATTTATCTTCAGTTGGAACCATGATTATGACATTGTGACAATGAGGAAGGTTACCTGAGATGCCAGAAAACAGATTTGTTTAAAACAAAAGTTTCTAACTAAAATTCAAATTCACCTTGAAAATAATTATTTTTATAAGAATGATAAAGAGAATGGAAGAAAACATTTTGAAGAGATGAATAGATTTATGACATAAGTGCTGTAGTGGTCTCACAAATGCATACTTATCAAGCAGTTTTGTATGTCAGGCATACCTCAATAAAGTACTTTTTAAAAAGGAAAAGAATTGTTTCCTTAAGGGCATCAACTAGAATCATCAAAGATCTGCTGAAGGTGAGATTAGAAATGATCACTTTTCCAATGATCTTCCTGTACATAAACACACAAGAGCTGATTGGCTGTGGCTGATAAGGACCTACTGCAGATGTCTTCAGGGCTCCCCTGTCCCACCATCCCATTAGATGGGGTGGTACTATCCTAAGACCAGCCTTCTACCTTAGGGAATTCACTGTGATAACTGACAATATCTTCCTCCAGTCCAGTTGTTCTGATGTGATTAATAACCTGGACATCCAATCTGCAATTGTGATAACAACTAGAAGCATCTCTGCCAAACACTGTGAGCACCCATTCACACCCTAGTTTCACTGCTGTCTTTCCTGCATCCACCTTGGCATAGGTCAAACACACTTAGGTAGAACTGAGTACTTCTTAGGAGTCACATCAGGTCCTCTTAGCTTCAATTCAGTTCAGTTCAGTTCCTCAGTCATGTCTGACTCTTTGCAACACCATGGACTGCACCATGCCAGGTCTCCCTGCCCATCACCAACTCCCGGGGTTTACTCTAATTCAGGTCCATTCAGTTGGTGATGCCATTCAACCACCTCATCCTCTGTCATCCCTTTCTCCTCCCACCTTCAATCTTTCCCAGCATCAGGGTCTTTTCCAATGAGTTGGTTCTTCACATGAGGTGGCCAAAGTCCTGGAGTTTCAGCTTCAGCATCAGTCCTTCCAATGAACACCCAGGACTGATTTCCTTTAGGAGGGACTGGTTGGATCTCCTTGCAGTCCAAGGGACTCTCAAGAGTCTTCTCCAGCACCACAGTTCAAAAGCATCAATTCTTTGGCCCTCAGCTTTCTTTATAGTCCAACTCTCACATTCATACAGGACTACTGGAAAAACCATAGCTTTGACTAGACCCATCTTTTTTGGCAAAGAAATGTCTCTGCTTTTTAATATGCTGTCTAGGTTGGTCATAGCTTTTCTTCCAAGGAGCAAGTGTCTTTTAATTTCATGGCTGCAGTCACCACCTGCAGTAATTTTGGAGCCAAAAAAAAAAAAAGTCTGTCACTATTTCCACTGTTTCCCCATCTATTTGCAAGGAAGTGATGGGACCAGATGCTATGATCTTAGTTTCTGAATGTTGAGTTTTAAGCCAAATTTTTCACTCTTCTCTTTCACTATCATCAAGAGGCTCTTTAGTTCTTTGCTTTCGGCCCTAAGTGTGATGGAATCTGCATCTAAGGTTACTGATATTTCTCCTGACAATCTTGATTCCAACTTGTGCTTCATCCAGTCCAACATTTCTCATGATGTACTCTGCATGTAAGTTAAATAAGCAGGGTGACAATATACAGCCTTGACGTACTCCTTCCCTGATTTGGAACCAGTCTTTTGTTCCATGTCCAGTTCTAACTGCTGCTTCTTAACCTACATACAGATTTCTCAGGATACAGGTCAGATGGTCTGGTATTCCCATTTCTTGAAGAATGTTCCAGTTTGTTGTGATCCACACAGTTTAAGGCTTTGGCATAGTCAATAAAGTACAAGTAAATGTTTTTCTGGAACTCTCTTGCATTTTCAGTGATCAAACAGATGTTGGCAATATGACCTCTGGTTCTTCTGTCTTTACTAAATCCACCTTGAATATCTGGAACTTCATAGTTCATGGACCACA
Source organism: Bos indicus x Bos taurus (assembly GCF_003369695.1). Lineage (NCBI taxonomy): Eukaryota > Metazoa > Chordata > Mammalia > Artiodactyla > Bovidae > Bos > Bos indicus x Bos taurus. Next base: position 17,170,635 of record NC_040080.1, on the reverse strand, counting down.
GCCTTGTCTAACTCAATGAAACTATGAGCCATGCCATGTAGGGCCACCCAAGAGAGACGGGTCTTAGTGGAGAGTTCTGACAAGACGTGGTCCACTAGAGAAGGAAAGGCAGACCACTTCAGTATTCTTGCCTTGAGAACCCCATGAACTCTTAGCTTCACTGCCTCCTATACATGATGCACTTCAGCTACTGTGTTGTAAACTTCAAGACTTCATTTTCCTGCTCCCTCAACATCCCTGCAAATGTGGTGTGAGCTCCCCACTCGATTCATCAGGTACACCATTGTGATGAGATTTTCCCTGCTACAAGTGCCACTTCTGGCCTCCTCTGACTGTGACCTAGGGACATTTAAATGCACCACTGAATTTCTCTCACAGCTTTTCCTTGTGTAACTGCACCATGACTTCGGGTATGGTCACTTGTCCATGGGTCTTCACATGCCCTTGTGGGGTCACCATTGCTTGGCTGAGCCTGTTCTATTGGCACATCACCCACGTACCAACCTGATGGAGTGTGGTGACTCTGACTTTTAGGACCAATGAGGATAATAAACCTTGTTGCCTACAACCCTCCTATGACACCCCACCCCCATCAATGTAGCCACACCCTACTGACCATTATGTCAAAGAATACAGAACAATTACCATGCTAAGACTGTGTCACAGAGGTCGAATCCAGAAGCTAATCTGTATGAAACTTTTGACCTCACCTCTGCCTCCTGTGACACATCACAAAGACCCTTCACCCAAGTATGTTCTAAAGGCTGTATCCGTAATCTCAAGTCATTCTGGTAATAAGACAGAGGCTTTTCCTGCTAGAGATCCCCACACAAACCAGACAGGACTTACCTGAGCAGACTACTCCAGCATCCCAGTCGTGGGAATAGCTATCATTACGATAGTCTATAATATTAGAATGCCTACAGTCACTGACAGTTGACTCTGTCCCATCACATGAAGTATACAAAAGCCAAATGGGGCCAAGTCCTGGCCCAAAATAAGCCCCTCCAGGAAAACCAATGGCAGCTCCACACCCCAGCTGTCTGCACACTACAGATGCATCCTTCAAGGTCCAGTCCAGATCATCCACTGTGCCCCATTCTCCTTGGTGCTTCACTTCCACTCTCCCCTCACAGCGGTGGGCTCCATCCTTCAGCCTCAGCTCCAGAGCTGCAAAAGACACACGACAGGAAAGATTTTAGGAGACTTAGAGTGGTATAATATTTAAAACATTAGCCCTTTGAAAAGCAAAACAGTGCATGGGATATAGTATGTCCTGACTTCTGTGGTATAAACATTCCCAGCGTGGCCAACTCTAAGCCCCCAATGTGCCATCACTGAACACCGAGCAGGAAGGGAGGCACCAAGTATTTCTCAGGAGCCTGTAGAACCAGCTCCAGGGACACCATCGAGGACAGGCCTCCAGAGACTCTGGATGCTGCCCTCCCTGTAGATGCTCCCAAGGCTACTAGGGCCCAGCTTCTCCATCTCAGTTGCAGCTCATGGCCTGGGATCCAGGGAGGAATCCTCCTTCTCCTTTCCTGTCCATAGGAATCATCTCATCCAGCTCAGGAACAGAGGGCTGGGGTAATGGGCTCTAAAATGTCCTGCTTATTCCTGCCATCTTGTGTTCATGTCTTTGTGTAATTCCACACTCCAATGTACCTAGTAACATGCATCTAACAAATGGAATTTGAGGAAAGTGATCAGATGTCACTTTAGTGATTAAGTCATTAAATGACTCTGGTTTCTGCATATAGAAAAGAGTTCATTAGTAGGAACATCATAGATGGAGACATTACCAGTGTTCAGTTCAGTTCCGTTCAGTCGCTCAGTCATGTCTGATTCTTTGAGACCCCATGGACTACAGTACGCCAGGCCTCCCTGTCCATCACCAACTCATGGAGTTTACTCAGACTCATATCCATTCAGTCAGTGATGCCATGCAAGCATCTCATGCTCTGTCATCCCCTTCTCCTCCCACCTTCAATCTTTCCCAGCATCAGAAGACTCTATTAAAAAAAAAAAGAACTAACCAGATATTTTGTGATTCTTTGATAGCTCAGTTGGTAAAGAATCCACCTGCAATGCAGGAGACCCCGGTTCAAATCCTGCATCAGGAATATCTGCTGGAGAAGGAATAGGCTACCCACTCCAGTCTTCTCTTGTGACTCACCTGGTAAAGAATCAGTCTGCAATGCTGGAGACCTGGGTTTGATCCTTGGGTTGGGAAGACCCCCTGGAGAAGGGAAAGACTACCTGCTCCAGTAAGGCCTGGAGAATTCCATGGACTGTGTACAAAGAGTCAAACATGACTGAGTGACTTTCACTTCTTCAATTCTTCAACCAGATATTTTGAAGCTGAATAATAAATGAATGGGCTTCCCAGGTGGCACTAGTGGTAAAGAACCTGTCTGCAAGTGCAGGAAATGTAAGAGACTCGGGTTTGATGACTGGGTCCGGAAGATCCCCTGGAGGAGTGCATGGCAACCCACTTCAGTATTCTTGCCTGGAGAATCCTATGGACAGAGCAGCATGGTGGGCTACAGTCCATAGGGTCACAAAGAGTCAGACACGACTGAGGCGACTTAACAGGCACAATACAATGAGGAAACTGAAGAATTCAGCACAGAGATTCAACAACAGACTTGACCAAGGGAAAGAAAAAGAAAAAAGAATCAATGTGTTAGAAGAAAGACTAGTTGAAAGCATCCAAATAGAGGAGCCAAAAGAGAATGAAAGGAATATAGAAAGCCTATATATAAAGACCCTATAAAGAGAAACAGTGTATGGACCGGAGTCATAGCAGAAGAAGTGAAGGAGAAAAGAATTAAGGTCTGAGGACTTCCCTGGAGGTGTAGTGGTTAAGAATCCACCTGCCAATGTAGGGGACATGGGTTCAATCCCTGGTCCAGGAAGATTCCACATGCCGCAGAGCAACTAAGCCAGTGTGCCACAGCTGCTGAAACGTGTGCACCTAGAGCCTGTGGTCTCCAGCAAGAGAAGCCACTGCAGTGAGAATTCTGTGCACTGCAGCGAAGAGTAGCCCCTCCTTACCACAGCTAGAGAAAGCCCGCATGCAACAAGGTGACCTAGCACAGCCAAAAATAAATAATTATAACCAGGTTCGATGCAAGATACTGGATGCTTGGGGCTAGTGCACTGGGACGACCCAGAGGGATGGTATGGGGAGGCAGGAGGGAGGAGGGTTCAGGATGGGGAACACATGTATACCTGTGGCGGATTCATTTTGATATTTGGCAAAACTAATACAATTATGTAAAGTTTAAAAGTAAAATAAAATTTAAAAAAATAAAATAAAAAATAAAGAGCCAAATATAGTGACTAACACATTATAGATACTCAATAAAAGTCTATATACTTTAAAAAAAAAAAAAAAGAAAGAAAGACAGGCTGCAAATTTCCAAACATGGGGAAAGATCTGGACATCTAAGTTCAAGAAGTTAATAAGTCACCCCAAAATTTCAATCCAAAACAACCTTCTCCAAGACTCACAGAGTAAACTGTTCAAATGCAAAGAGAAAGAGAGAATTCTGAAAGTCTAAAGAGAAGAAAAAAAAGTCTAAAGAGAAGAAAAAAAGTCACCCAAGAGAACTCCCATAAGGATATCAGCGGATTTGTCCAAAGAAACCTTGCAGACCATGAAGAAGGATTGGTAACATACTCCACTCTCACTCAGTGGAAAGCAGCTCCCAGGGAGGGAGGGACAAGAGAGTGCACGAGAGAAAGTGCTCCCTACAGAGTCACAGCAGATCCTGGGAGGGGAAAGGACCATCCCAGGCCCCCAGCACATCAGGAAATGAGTCACGGGGACCGGGGCAGGGACTTGGGAACTTATACATGTGGGGCTGCACATCAACTGATCTTTACAAACAGAGGGACAAGTCGTTCATTGGAAGGACTGATGTGGAAGCTGAAACTCCAATATTTTAGCCACCTGATGTGAAGAGCTGACACATCTGTAAAAACCCTGAAGCTGGGAAAGAGAGAAGGTGGGAGGAGAAGGGGACGACAGAGGATGAGATGGTTGGATGGCATCACCGACTCAATGGACATGAGTTTGGGTAGACTCCGGAAGTTGGTGATGGACAGGAAGGCCTGGCGTGCTGCGGTCCATGGGATCGCAGAGTCAGACATCAGTGAGCGACTGAACTGAACTGAACTGAACAGACAAGAGGTCCCCTCTCCTGGATGCAGTCTTCTCTGCTCCCTAATGGACACCTGGTGGGAACAGGTGAGGCCAGCAGGCAGAGCCTCTCACAGAGCCCAGTGCTAGGCAGACATGGCAACAAGCAGAGGGGAGCCCGAGAGATGGGGGAGAGGAGCCAGAGAGAGGCAGGCAGGTGTATGATTATCTCTGATCCAGTTACATGCAGCGGCCATGACACCCAGCCCTGTGGACACCCCGTGTGCTTCACAGACCAACGGACTCACTCCCTGCTCAGCAGCTCTGTTCCTCTCACACAGACAGGCTCCACCTCCCCTCACACACACACACACACACACAGCCTCACACACTACTCACACACTCCTCACTCACCCTCACTCACCCACACTCACCCACACATACTCCTCCACACCTTAATACATCACTTGCACACTCCTCACACACTCCACAAACACATACACTCTTCACACCCACATACACCCTCACACATACACACACTCACACACACACTCTTCATACCCTCACACACACACACCATCACACACTCCTCACCTGCACACATACACACACATACACACACACAATCACAGAGCCTACAGGAGCGAAGACACAGGAAACACAGGGACTCAGGGGCGGTGCTCACACACCAGGCATGTGGAGCGTGTGGGAACAGCCCAGAGTCCCAGCTGAGCTCAGTCACTGGACCTTCCACACACTGAGAGCCACTGGGACTCCTAGAAGCTCCCTGAAAACAAGAGTGACCATGGAGGACACTTGGGCTGACCCAGCTCGATCCAGACAAAACCTCATGGCTCTGTAAAATCTGCCGTTATGACCAATGGACACCTTCCCCCACCCCACCATAGGAGAGGAACCAGTATTCACATCAGCATGGTTCTTTTTTGGTCAGAAACACTGAAGCCAGGTTCCACAACTCCAGACACCTTTCCCTTCATCAAGGTGTCCTCTCCCCTGCTGTGAACCAGGACAGAGGGGCAGCTCTTACCTTGACCACCCACCATGGTGCCAAGGAGGAGGACACAGAGTCCCTGCAGGGAGAGGTGTCTGCCCAGAGCCATCCTGACCCCACGTCCTCAGGGTCACAGTCCCAGCTGCAGGATCAGCCTGTGAGGAGGCGTCAGGGTGCCAACCGGGGTCTATATAGACCTCCCATTATACCCTCCCTCCTGAGAGCCAATAGCGACACCTTTTACCATTTCAGGCACTATCAGAGGCTGCATCTGCCCCTTTCTGAAGCTCAGACACCAATGAGCTTCTGAATCTTCAACATCGCCTTATATGAGCAACACGGTCCTTTGACTTCCTGCTTCCGTAGTCCTGAGAGCTGGGTCCCACCACTGGGACTGGGGTAGAAACAGTTCATCAAAAATCATGAGTGCCTTTCTCTCCCCTGATCACCCTGGTCAATATCTGCAGACTTGAGATCTCACAGGGTCTGGGTGTGGGATCTGTTGACCCGTGGAGAATAACTTTTGTAGAATCGAGCATTGATCTTCCCCGGCACTGAGCTCAGGGTGGAAGCAGAGAACTACAAGAAGTCTTGAAACACAAGAGTATTTATCAGGTCAGCAAAAATGAGGACCAGGAGTACAGGAATTCACAGGTGACTGTGAAGCCATGAAGTGAGACCCATCAAGTTGGGGGGATGAGATTGCAGGGTTTTTCCCCTTCTCAGAATGATCTGGACACTTGGTCCTGGAGCATGTGCCTGCGTGCTCAGTCCTGTCTGACACTTTGAAACCCCTGCACTGTAGCTTGCCAGCCTCCTCTGTCCAATGGATTTCCCAGGCTTGAATACTGGAGGGGGTTACCATTTCCTTCTAAAGGGATCTTTCTGACTCAAGGATCAAATCTGCTTCTCCTGCATTGGCAGGTGGGTTCCCTATAGGGACATTCAGACGTGTTAAATCCCTTTCCCTTTAATGCATTTCATTTTATGTGAAGTATCTCTTTCAGCTAGTCACTAAATAATGCTGACAGAGAGGAAGAGATTGCTATTAAAGGAAACAAAAAGAAAGTAGGAGTCATCATTCAACTCTAGCCCACCAAAATAGGAGCAGGGATCTCTAGAAGAAAACATGGGGCTTCACTGATGGCTCAGCAGTAAAGAATCCGCCCACAAAGCAAGAGACATGGATTCGATCCCTGGGTCAGGAAGATCCCCTGGAGAAGGAAATGGCAACCCACTCCAGTATTCTTGCCAGGACAATTCCACGGACTGAATGGCCTGGCCAGCTACAGTCCATCGTGTCGAAATGAGTTGGGCACGACTAAGTGACTAAACAACAAAAACAAGAAGAAAATTATACTTTAGAAAGACTAAAGTTTTCTAAACTTCACATGTACCCCCTTTATATGCTGAGAGTATGGTTTGATAAGATTCAGAATACTTTTGTATTATAAAACCATAACTAAAGAAGACACAGAATATAATTTAAGGGGAACAGCTCCAGAGAGATGGGGAAATAGAAAGTCTCCTACATGATAGCTGCAGGCAGGGGGCAAAGAAGGGGTGAGTGAAGCAGAGAAGAGAAAGGGGTTCATGCTGCCTGAAACCACCAATGAACCCACCTCCTCTGTTCTGCATTTAAGAGGAAAGGTGGCGGCAAGAATGGAATCCCAGGCGGGTTGAGGGGACAGATCCAAGCAGAAGGGATGATGTCCAGTGTAGCCATTGCTGCTTTGTTCTGTTTCCACTCATCAGAGAAGTCCCAGATGCTCCCCCAGAAGGTACCCCAGGGATGAATAGAGAGACTGAGAAGGGCCGTAAGTAATGCAAGATAGAGCTCCCCCATCGAAATTCAAGGTCACTAATGTGCTGCCCCCTTTCCTCATGCTGCCTCAGGCTCAAGATTCCCATGATGAAGCCCTATGGTCCACACAACCCCACCTTGACGCCCCCTCACCCTGACTCCATCTTTTCAGCACAGACGTGGAAGGAAGCATCTGTGACACACAGACCCCAGGGTCCCCACTGGAGCTCAGAGACAGCTTCAAGAGCCACTCATGGCCCACCTTAAGGTCTCAGTAGGGCCAACACTGAGGGCAGCTGCAGGTTAGTCCACAGCCCTGCCACATCCCCCACAAGAGGGACCCCTCATCCCAGTCAGCAGACACAGCTTCTCTGTCACGCCATGCCTGTTCTTCATACTTGAGATGGGAAAAAAGACAGTTGAACACATGCTTTTATTCCTCTAAATATGCTAATATTTACCCATTATTGATTTAAGTATCACTTCCTTGTCATCTGGTCCTCTCATACTCAAGCCCCATGACTGTACCTGACCCCATCTCCTTCTATATCTGGACCTTTAACATGTTAATGATAAAAACTTACTATAAATATCAAAACCAAAATTTACACTCAGTTGCTGAAGTAAGACCAGGATCTGCTCAGTCACTCAGAATTGATGCTCTACTCCCTCTGGGCCCAGAGTCATCATTCCTTACCCAGTTGTGGAGTCCACACCATCACCAGAAACCACGAGCCAGACAGGGAGAACATAGAACGTGCTTCCTGAGATCCAGTCATCCCTCCCACAGGATGACACAGAGATGCATTTAGTGAACCAGGTACACATGGTCTCAACTTGGGATGGAGATCTCACAGGTAAGATGCTGTTAGCAGCTCCAGACCCTTTATAGAAAGGGATGGGCTATAAGGAGCGGCAAACTCAGGGCTGGCAGCCTGTCCCCACGCACCCTCTACCCCAGAGCTGGGGGTGCAGGGTCAACATGGACCAACTCACCCTCGGATGAAGCTACATCTTTCTGACACATAAAGAAATCTCAGTATCCAATCTCATCAAAGATTTGAAGGAGGAAAGTTTTAGGGAGGACACTAACCCAGCTGTGTCCACAATGAACATGAGAGAGTGCAGTACAGGGTCAGGAAAACAGGCTCGGGAGCCAGACTGCCTGGTCTTGACTCACAGTTTAGCCACATGCCAAGTGCAGGCCTTGAACAGGGTTCTTACACTCTCTGATTAGTAAAAGGAGGGTGATGATCCCACCAAGACGACTGATTTTGGTGAGGATTAGGTGAGTTGGCATTAGCATGTGATATTACAACACTAGTTAACAGTAGTACATGTGCTGATGCTGATGTGCTCAGTCGTGGCCAACGCCTTGCGAACCCATGCCAGGTTCCTCTGTCCATGGAACTCTCCAGGCAACAGCAGTAGTGCATAGTAGTAGTAGTATGTACTACTGTTAACTTGCTTTCCTGATGGCTCAGATGATAAAGAATCTGCCTGCAATGCAGGAGATCTGAGTTCAATCCCTGGGTCAGGAAGATTCTCTGGAGAAGGAAATGACAACCCACTTTGGTATTCTTTCCTGGGAAATCCCATGGACAGAGGAGCCTGGAGGGGCTACAGTCCATAGAGTCGCAATGAGTTGGTCACAGCTGAGTGGCTAACACACATACTTACACATGTAGTAGTAGTAGAGAAGCAGTGTTAGGGCATCTCCCACCATCTCATCCCAGGAATCCCAGGACTCTAGAGCAGGAATTCAATTCTGTGACCTGGAGCCTTGACTGAGGCTGTCAGAACTCTCCTAGGAACCACATGCTGTGATGGTCGCTGGTGCCAATCAGAGTTGTGAGTCTTCCACACATCACTCCTTCTCTCTGTGCCCCATGTAACTGCTCAAGAACCTTGACCTTACCATTGGTGAGCTTTTGTGAATTAAGTTGTTTACTTAATCATTTTACCTTATAAACTCGAATATACTTTTTGTAAAACATTTTGTGTCTAATTCACCTCCATATCCCCAGTGTTTGGCTAACTAAAAATCGTAATGATGTCTCTTGTATACCTGAATGAATGAATGTCAGCCTGGTATTTTACACAAATCATTTCAATCAAAAAGAAATCTTTTGAGAAATAATTTAATTTGTTGTGAGGATGTAACAGCACAATGCAAGCTGCATCATTTGTTTTAATGATATTTCAATACTGTTAAATGGTATGAGCTATATATGGTTCACTTCAACACCTTTATGCAATGAATGCAGTAAATTTCAATAACTAGAAACAACCTAGCCCCAGCACAAGAGCAGTGCTGAGACAGCCAGTTCTAAACATGTATAAATGCTGCAAATTTCTTTGTATATCTGAAGATAAAGAAGACAAACCACAGAACACTGACAGGTGAAGACCATGAAGCCTCCTGTTCTGGTCTTAATCAGATATGGCCAAGTGGTCAGGATGTTTAAGTATTTATCATTTGGCATATTTTCAATTCAAACCACACACAACTGTAACAGGAAGAAATTTTGTTATAAAAAAATTTAAACATCTTCTATGTTGAATTAGAAGTACAGAAGTAAAGAGCAGAAAGAATCTTGTTCTTTTACTTAGGCTAACTATTTGTCCTTATGGATTGTGAAGCAATACAACATGTAGCATTATTATCCCCAAATCACCATGAGAAAATGGTGGTCAGAGGTTCAGTAATCTCTTTGCTAGGAAAGTTAATAATTAAACCTACTTGCTTGAGGAAAATTTCCTCAGGACCAATCAGACAGACTAAAATACAAAATATTTTTAAATTAAAAAAGAGGTATACAACTCTAAAGGAAAAATTTAACTGAGTTGTTAAACCAAAGCATTGGAGACCCCTTCACCATCTGCGTTCCTTGCATGGATGGGACCAAGGTTAGTAAAGACTCCTTTACCAAAGACCACTTCATCACAAGAGCATGAAGGAAAGAGCAAGGTCATGAGCTGGCTGAGGTCCAGCCCATCATCTCTGTTCAGCCCATTACAGTCTATAACCAGAAACATCGAACAGAGTGTGGCCCTGAATTGGCCTCATTCACTCCTCCATAGTGCAACACCAGATACCCAGAGACAAGAGCAGATCAAAGCTAAGAAATCAAAGACAAGCAGATTCTAAGTGGAGAGCATGCAGACAAAGGGTCTTCCCTGCTGCTGTCGGAAAGAAGCCCTCCCACCCCAGGCACCACCTGTGGGAGGAGAGACAAGAAGATGCCTCCTGAAAGAGAGGAAAACCAGTCTCAGCAGGGAGCTTGAACTAGAAATGACAAGACAGTTATTACCATGAACCCGAGCTAAGTTGAGGGATAAATTTTAAAAGGGAGAGTCTGTGTAAACTTCATGGAAATTTCAGTCCACACAAACATCCCTTGCTAGTGCACAAGATGAAATCGGTGATAAATATAGAGAATATTACATTTATGTATATTTCAGTTCTAGAGGACACACTTTTAAGCCCATTACAGAAAGAAAATTCATAAATCTTCTCTTGTTTTTAAAAGCACAGAGTTGTCACCTCTGTGAACTCTTTCTATTTCCTCCAGCTCAAAATTACTGCTGTGTTTATTTAATCTGTAAAACCTTGCTCACTGTCTCTAAAGTGGGGGCTTCTTGAGAGGAAGTATTGTGTCTTACTCTTCAATATCTCTTTAAAGTCAAGTAAAGACACATAGAGAGAGCTTAACAAATAGTGGATAAAGAAAGAAATGAATGAATAAACAAATGCTGAAAATCACCCTGCAGTTAGTGATACTGAGTAGGGAGGGTGGTGGGGACATGGGAGACACGAATCTGACTACTCCTACTCAGCACAGACAGAAGTGCAGTAAGGAGCCAGAGACACATCAGACAAAGGAACCAGATACAGAAGGCCTTCTTCAAATCCCATTCTGGGGACGGTCTAATGACATTTAATTTCTGCACAAAATTGTACCTCAGAAACTTCACCAAGGCAAGAAAAAAAAAAAAAAAAAAAACTGACAGCATTGCTACCAAGGACGTGGCATCAATAGTAATATTCATCAAATAGCTGTTTCTCTGTCTCCCAGTGACTCATTCTGGCCAATGAAACGTGGGTGTTGTCACCTGTGTCACTTCTGAGTAGAGGCATGAAAACCCCATGCGACTCTCTGGTTTCTCTCTTTCCTGCCCCAGAAGCTGCGTGTTCCACTTGGTACACGTGTAAGCTAGTGGAGCCTCACTGACCACAGCACGTTGGCAGGTTGGTAATGAATGTGTGTATGCATGTGTGTGTTCCTTCTGAGATTTGGGAGTCAGTTGTTCCAGCATCAGAACAGAGCCTATTCTGAAGACTTGAAAGGAAGACAAAATCTGTCCCATGAAGCAGGTACTTTTCTGGATCTCCTCTTCCTTCTGTGTCTTCATCCCAAGCTGCTCCCTCAGGTCTCAACTTGATTCCTCTTTGGGGCTTGGTTGATTCCTAGTCACCATCACTGATTGACCAACAACTAGATCCAAGCTTCTGCTTAAGAGCATCCACACCTGGTTGCAGCTCCTCCTCCCTTTACATCAGTCTGTGCTGACAGTTGTGCTTCCATTTCCCCATTTTTGTCTCTGAGCATCTTGACCTTCATCCTTAAACAGCTCTCCTTTGCTCTGAGTTAGTCAGTTCATCTTTCATCTTATTTTTACATTCTACCAATCCTGTACTAATGAAAAAGCAGCATGTACTTTCCAAACCTCTTCTGTTTCTTCTTGATTTCCAGAACAAATCTGATTCCTGGATTTAGTTCTCCATGTAGTTCATTAAAGGCTTCACCTTTGGGTAAGAAATAATTTTGCTGATTTTTTTTTTCCCTCAACTGAAGCAAATGGCACATTCAAAACCTATCTCCTTGTGACCATGTAACCGAAAGGTATGTGTGAGGGGTCCGGCTGCTAACCGCTCAAAAGCCAGTATACAGGCCAGGTTGGTGGAAAGGAAAGTTTGTTATATTTCAGATGCCAGAAACTGGCGGGGATGGTGGTGGACATCTGTACAAGGGCCGACTCCGCCCACCCCATGACAAGAAGAGGGTGAGAGTTTCTATAGACAGAGCCGGGGTGGGGGGAGGTTATATGCAGAAACAGCACAGTCATCTCTAACAGTCATCTTCAAATTGGTCATCAGTGGTCTGATTAGCATCATCTTGGTGGTTTTCAGTTCAGTTCAGTCGCTCAGTCGAGTCCGACTCTTTGCGACCCCATGGCCTGCAGCACACCAGGCTTCCCTGTCCATCACCAACTCCTGGAACTTGCTCAAACTCATGTCCATTGAGTCGGTGATGCCATCCAAAACATCCACTAGTTGTTTTAGGTAGAGTTGATCTTTAGTGCCTGTGTGTACTTGTTCCCATGTCTTTGTGGTCAGTTCTCAGAATTGTGGATGCTCAAGTCCTGGGTACAGTGTGGTCATCATGTAGTTCACTGCTCCACCTGGTGTTTTGTATCTATAAGACAGCTCACAGGACACGGCTCAGAATATCATCTATAACCCTTGAGAAAAAACTAAATATCCTTACTGTGCTTAATGACTACATTATTATTATTTAGTCTCCTCTGACTGTTTTCCTTTGTTTCCACGTTTCTCACTTCTCCAATTAAACGTATTCTTTGACTAAAGTTTTCCACAGGCAAAAGGCAGGCAGAAGACACGGTGAAGGGGCAAGAATCATAGAGTCCTCTCTGCTTCACCACAGCCCTAGGGGCCCCCCTTGAGACTTGGAAGGGGCCGGTGCAAGGAGAGGCTCTGAAGAACATGCTTCATTAACTTCATGATTAACCCACCTCTGCTCAGAGCTGATGTAATTACCAACTGCAGAGCTATTGAGTTCTTGTGGGTGGTGATTCTTAAACTACTGCAACCTAAGGTTAGTGCCTCTGGGGTGGCACTCAGAGTTCAAAGCCTGAGTGATTGCTCAGACTCAAAGTCTATGAACTGAGCCTCTATTGCACAAGGAGCTTTGGTGCAGCTGAGTCCTGCCCGCAGACCAGCCTCAGAACACTGGAAATACAGCAAAATGTGTTCCTCCTTTAACATCAAAGACTCTGTGAACAGATCTCTTTTCCTTGTCATCAAATGCGTCCCAATCTGGGCATGCTAACCAAGGTGCCTGCAGTCTGCAGGCATTGTCTGAGGCCTTGCCAGGGCCCAGGATTGGAGTGAGGCCTGTGCCTGTGTATAAGCTCTATATTTCCCCTCTCTATAACTTCACAGATGCTCAGCTAATATTTATTGAATGGCACTGTACTAAATATTGAAGATAAATTGTCTTAAATATAAAGAAATGTTTCTGAGAACATCATTTAGCTAATATTTTTGTTTTAAAGGCAAATGTTTATGGCAATTAGCAAGGCAGAATTTGATTTTCAAAAACAAGCAGCTATCACCAACAAATATGTCACAACGAACACTGCAAATCTCTATCTCTAAGGATACACAAGACAAACCACAAAGTACCTACATGTGGCTTCTTAATAAGTCTTAATCCAACACAACTGAGGAGACAGGATATTCATATGATTTATCATTGGCAGTTTTTTCATTAAAACCACACAGCAATATCACAGGAAGAAAATTTGCGATTCAAAAAGTACAGTGCACCATCGATATGACATAAGGAAGGAGATGAGGTGCCAAAAGATTTCTTTGGCTTAAAATAACACACAGCTTAATTAGTCTTTCACTTTTCAAAGGACAGTCCTCTTCGGCTGATCTTGAAAGATGATGTGGAGACCAGGACAACTCAACTGTTCTGCACAACTTTTAGAACTGTGAACTGATAATTTTGGATAATGTTGCTCTTTGAGTCCCTTCTTGTTACTTTTTGTGAATCTACTGTAGGTTTTTACATTTTTGTTGCCACATGGCTCACATAAAACATCTTAGAGGGACAACAGTAAATACTATACTGATAACAAATTAATTCCAATGACATGCAAAAGCTCTACCTTTTTATCCCCTTCTATGCATTTTTGTTTTGGATGTCACAATTTACCTCTCTGTATATTGTATATCCACTAACAAAATATTTTTCTCTATAGCTATTTTAATACTTTCTTTAGACTAAAGCTAACTGATTAGCACACTACCATATTACAGTGTCAGAGGATGCTGAATGGGATTCAGTATTTACATTTACAAGTCTGTTGCATATTTTCACTTCTTTCATATAAAAATTAGCATCCTTCATTTAGTTTGAGGAACTCCCCTCAGCAATCTTGTAAGACAAGCCTAATGTTGGTGAATTCCCTCAACCGTTGTTTGTTTGGGAAAGTCTTTATATCGTCTTCATTTATGAAAAACAACCTTCCTGAGAAAACTATCATGGTTGGTAGGCTCTTTTTTTTCTAAAGTTTGAATATATCATCCTTTCTCTCCTGGACAGTCAGGTTTCTACTAAAAAGTCCACTGATATTTTTAAGGGAATTTCTTTTTTGTGAGCATTTACTTTTCTCTTGCTGCTTATAAAATTCTCTCTTTTTCTTGATTACAAGCAATGTGTCTTGGGGATGATTATTTTGAATGAACTCTGAGGAGTGACCTATTAGCTACATAAACTTGGATGTCTAAATCTCATCAGATTTGGGACTTATCTGGTATTATTTCTTTAAGTACAATCTGTGTCCCTTTCTCCCTCTCTTCTCCTTCCAGGACTCCAATAATGTGCAGGTTGTTTCTGTGAAAGTTACCCCAGAGCTCACACAGGTTCTTTCACTCTTTTTCATCCCTCTTTTTCTTTGTCCCCTGGCTGAGTAATCTCAATGGTCCTGCGTTCTAAGTTACAGAGTCTTCTGTTGTTGATGCTCTAGGTAGCATCAACAAATTTTCATTTTGTTGCATTCCATTCATTGTAGTCTTAAGCAACTGATCCAACAAGTCCATCCTAAAGGAAATCAGTCCTGAATATTCACTGGAAGGACTGATGCTGAAGCTGAAACGCCAATATTTTGACAACCTGATGCGAAGAACTGACTCATTAGGAAAGACCCTAAGGTTGTGAAAGATTCAGGGCAGGAGGAAAAGGGAATGACAGGAGATGAAACAGTTTGATGATGGCATCACCGACTCAATGGACATGAGTTTGGGCAAGTTCTAGGAGTTGGTGATGGAGAGGGAACCCTGGCGTGCTGCGGTCCCTGGGGTCGCAAAGAGTCGGACACGACTGAACCACTGAACTGAACTGAATCTTAAGCAACTGAATCTCTGTTTGGTTCACTTTTCTGTTTTCTTCCTTCTGTTATTCTCTGTGCCTCACTGCAAAGCTTGAGGGACCTCAGTTCCCCTACTGGGATTGAATCCAGACAACAGCAGCAAATGCATCAAATCCTAACCACTAAACCATCAGCAAACTCCCTGTTTACTTCCTTTTTTATGATTCCTATCTCTGTTAAAAAAAAAAATCTGAATTTATTCTGTGAAGTACCACCCTAGCTCAACAATTACTGAGCCCTAGCTCAATAATTACTGAGCCTGAGCTCTAAGACCCGCAAATCACAAATAGGGGGTGATGCTGCAACCCCTGAAGCCTGGATGCCTAGAACTCACATAAGAGAAGCCCGCACATCGAGAAACCTGCTTCCCACAAAGAAGAGTAGTGCCTGCTTGCTGCATGTGGAGAAAGCCCATGTGCAGCAACAAAGACTCGTGCAACCAAAAATTTAAAACAATAATAATGATGATGAGAAATTTTTTTAAATCTTATTTTCTTCTTATATTGTCTTCCTGAATTTAATTGTTTATCTGTGTTTTTTGGAGTTCACTGAGCTTCTTTGTGTGTCTGCCTTATTTCTTCATATGTCTTCTATTTCATCACTTCCCAAGTGAATAGCCATGTGAGCTGCCCTGGAAGAAGCCCTGGGCATCTTCCCACCCCCAAGCACAGCCTAGAACTATGAAGACTGCAAGCGTGAGTGTAGGTTGAAGCCCTAGAAACCATCCAGAGTCATCAACCAAGTAACTGGGTGGGTCCAGCTCACAACCAGGCCAGAACTCTCAGGTTTTATATTAGTTCAGCAGCTTTTCCACATGTCCACAATGGAATTGGCCGGGGGTGGGGGTGGGGGACAGGAATGGTGGCAGGGGTAGTGCTGTGTAAACGTAATCTTTACTTTGTCACTTCTTCATGCCATCTCTCTCTACACTGAGGAGTCACAGCAGGATCATAATTACATTTTCAGTTCAGTTCAGTTCAGTTCAGTTGCTCAGTCATGTGCCACTCTTTGTGACCCCATGAATCACAGCACGCCAGGCCTCCCTGTCCATCACCAACTCCTGGAGTGCACCCAAACTCATGTCCATCAAGTCAATGATGTCATCCAGCCATCTCATCCTCTGTCATCCCCTTCTCCTCCTGCCCCCAATCATTCCCAGCATCAGGGTCTTTTCCAATGAGTCAACTCTTCCCATGAGGTGGCCAAAATATTGGAGTTTCAGCTTCAGCATCAGTCCTTCCAATGAACACCCAGTACTGATCTCCTTTAGGAGGGACTGGTTGGATCTCCTTGCAGTCCAAGGGACTCTCAAGAGTCTTCTCCAACAACACAGTTCAAAACCATAGCCTTGACTAGATGGACCTTTGTTGGCAAAGTAATGTCTCTGCTTTTGAATATGCTGTCTAGGTTGGCCATAACTTTCCTTCCAAGGAGTAAGCATCTTTTAATTTCATGGCTGCAGTCACCATCTGAAGTGATTTTGGAGCCCAAAAAAATAAAGTCTGATACTGTTTAAGCAATAATGAAACAATCTTGAAACATCTGAAAAATAGATGTTTTCAAAGAAGCCCCTTGGTCTGAAATTCTTCCTCTAAGAGATCAGTCATGTCAGATGCTTCCATCCATATCTCTGAAACATAAATAGCCAAATGTTCTTGATCTTTCTATCTACATCAATTCTTCTGGATCCCCTCGGCCTAGGTCTCCACTTTCTTGCCTTCTTGTCCCATCTGAATACAGGGTGTGGGTGAGCACCAATTTGCCTCCCATCAACTTGAAGATATATATGAACTGATATAATTCACTTAGAAGGAGAGATCCTTGGAGAGACAAGAAATAGCAGCATCCTAAAGAAATGGTAGGAAGAGACAGAAAAGAAAGAATGGATTTATAAGGATTGGATAATCAAATAGACATGGGAGATGAGCAAAGAGGTGTCTGTATCCACCAAAGGAATAAATGAGAGATGAAAAAGGAAGAGGTAGTTATGTACAGTTAGAGTTTTAATTGGCCTGTGAATATTGAGGCAGGATAAGGAAAGCTATATCCATTCTCTCCCACCAGCCAACCTTCCACTTTGAAACTCATACCCAGTCTGGTGTCCAAGAACAAGTTACAAACTGGTGATGTGACATCTCAGAGGTGTTTAGAACTGTTTTGTTTTGTTTTGTTTTTCCATGAGTTCATCTTGTTAGGAAGGAGTGTGTGAATATAGACCAAGTTTCATCCTTAAGAGTGACCTGGAGCACTTTTGAGCATGCCCTCATTAGCCTCTAAGACAAGTGAGAAAGCAGGTCAGCTCACTCATCTTTCATTTTCTTTGAGAAAGATGGCATTTGAGGACCAATCCTCTAAAAGCGTTTGACATGGAGCTTGCTAAATTAGCAGCACAGCAAAAAGTTAATTTATTAAGAATACTTCATTTTGAGCAATTTTCATATGACACAATTACAGGTCAGCACTACTCTACTGAAATACAGGCAATTAGAATATCTGAGGCTTCATCTCATATTTAATACAGCATCACGAGAAAGTCACTGGGGATGTTCCCAGGGCACTGAGTTCAACATAATCATACCCAGCATCCCCTTTCTTCCCCTGGAGCAGCCAGAAGCTCTCTTCTCCTTCCCCAGGATCAGCTGCCTCTCTGGAGAAGTTCAGGCAAGAGCCTGAAGTAGAAAAGAGAAGTTTGATTAGAACTGAGACACGAAGATGGGACAGAACCCTCTAGTGTAAGGGAGACAAGCACATAGTTATAACAAAGCATCCCTGGGGCCCAGGTGTGGGGAGGGAGGCTCAGGCTATTTCACATGAGTTCCAGTGAGGATGGATCCCAGCTGTCCTCTCAGATCCAGTGCATGTGGTCTCCTGGGCCTCAGTGTTGGGGAAATCCTGCATCACAGGAGACCTGTGCTCAGGAGTTCTGGGAGACCTGCTTCCAGGCAACACAATACCAAGGAGATGCCCAGCAATGGTAAGAATCATAAAAAGGAATTTAAATGTTCTCCTTTCACAGGTGATAGATGCAAATTCACAATTAGAGGGAGACTGGAAACAGGAAAAATCTGAATTCCTCACTCACAACCCAAGTCTGCTCTTAGTTGACTTGACTTTTGTTCCCAAATGTCCACAAATAGTATCACAGGTGCACCCACAGATATCTCCTCCCCAGAAACTACACAGGCCCTCAGATGGAGAAACACTCTTTTCTAGAGAATGAGGGTCTTCTTGCAGCTACTGAAATATCAGTTTATTGTGATACAGTCAAAGGCTTTGGCATAGTTAATAAAGCAGAAATAGATGCTTCTCTGGAACTCTCTTGCTTTTTTGATGATCCAGTGAATTTTGGCAATTTGATCACTGGTTCCTTTGCTTTTTCTAAGTCCAGCTTGAACATTGAGAATTTCATGGTTCATGCCTTGTTGAAGCCTGGCTTAGAGAATTTTGAGCATTACTTTGCTAGAGTGTGGGAAGAGTGCAACTGTGCGGTAGTTTGAACATTCTTTGGCATTGCCTTTCTTTGGGATTGGAATGAAAACTGACCTTTTCCAGTCCTGTGGCCTGGAAAGATATTATTAAAACTGCTAAGTTTTCCAAATTTGCTGGCATATTGAGTGCAGCACTTTCACAGCATCATCTTTCAGGATTTGAAAGAATTCAACTGGTATTCCATCACCTCCACTAGCTTTGTTCATAGTGATGCTTCCTAAGGCTCACTTGACTTCACATTCCAAGATATCTGGCTCTAGGTGAGTGATCACACCATCTGATTATCTGGGTCATGAAGATTTTTTTGTATAGTTGTTCTGTGTGTTCTTGCCACCTCTTCTTAATATCTTCTGCTTCTGTTAGGTCCATAATATTTCTGTCCTTTATTGTACCCATCTTTGCATGAAATATTCCCTTGGTATCTGTAATTTTCTTGACCAGATCTCTAGTCTTTCCCATTCCATTGTTTTCCTCTGTTTCTTTGCACTGATCAGTGAGGAAGGCTTTCTTATCTCTCCTTGCTAATCTTTGGAACTCTGTATTCAAATGGATATATCTTTCCTTTTCTCCTTTGCTTTCACTTTTTGTCTTTTCTCAGCTATTTGTAAGGCCTCCTCAGACAGCCATTTTGCCTTTTTGCATTTCTTTTTCTTGGGGATGGTCTTGATCCCTGCCTCCTGTACAATGTCACGAACCTCCAACCATAATTCATCAGGCACTCTGCCTATCAGACGTAATCCCCCGAATCTATTTCTCACTTCCACTGTATAATCATAAGGAATTTGATTTAGGTCATACCTGAATGGTCTAGTGGGTTTCTCTACCTTCTTGAATTTAAGTCTGAATTTGACAATAAGGAGTTCATGATCTGAGCACCAGTCAGCTCCAGGTCTTGTTTTTGCTGACAGTATAGAGCATCTCCATCTTTAGCTGCAAAGAATATAATTAATCTGATTTCAGTACTGACCCTCTGAGGATGTCCACGTGTAGAGTCCTCTCTTGTGTTGTTGGAAGAGGGTGTTTTTTATGACCAGTGTGTTCTCTTGGCAAAACCCGATTAGCCTTTGCTTTGCCTAATTTTGTACTCCACGGCCAAATTTGGCTGTTACTCCAGGTATCTCTTGACTTCCTACTTTTGCATTCCAGTCCCCTATAATCAAAAGGACCTCTTTTTTAGGTGATAGTTCTAAAAGGTCATGTAGGTCTTCATAGAACGGAAACTTCAGCTTCTTCAGCATTACTGATTTGGCATAGACCTGGATTACTGTCTGGATATTGAATGGTTTGCCTTCATGTATGTGACCATGCAAAGATATTATTAAAACCCTTGTTCCACCTTTGAATTTGGTTTAGTTCCGTTCAGTCACTCACTCATGCCTGACTCTCTGTGACCCCATGGACTGCAGCACACCAGGCTTCCCTGTCTATCACCAACACTCAGAGCTTGCTCAAACTCATATCCATCAAGTTGGTGATGCCATCCAACCACCTCATCCTCTTTCATCTCCTTCTCCTCCTGCCTTCAATCTTTCCCAGCATCAGGGTCTTTTCTAAGGAGTCAGTTCTTCACATCAGGTGGCCAAGGTATTGGAGCTTCTACTTCAGCTCAGTCCTACCAATGAATATTCAAGATTGATTTCCTTTAATATGACTGGGTTGATCTCCTTGCCATCCAAGGGTCTCTAAAGAGTCTTCTCCAACACTACAGTTCAAAAGCATCAATTCTTCAGCGCTTAGCTTTCTTTTAAATATGCTCAATTAATCGATAAGTTTCTCTTTTGGCCATGACATAATGCTTGTGGGATCTTAGTTCCTTGACCAGGGTTGAACCTAGGCCCTAGCAGTGAAAGTGAGGAATCCAAACCTCTGGACCACCAGGAAATTCCATAATCTATAAACCTTTATGCAAGTATATCACATACAAAGTGATAAGTTTATGTTACATTATGGAGACATAAATGCCAAAAGCAGAGTGATTCCTCACTCCTTGCAAGGAGTCTGACAGCATTATATATGGCATATGGTCAAGATGATGCTACCAAATGTATGAGATTGCCTATATTTTGAATGTCTAGTGAGGCTGGGCATTGAGGAGCACAAATTCACTCTTATCAGATAGAAAGATTGCAGGAGATCAACTGACCCCACTCACCTGTCTGAGAGGACCTCACCCCATCCTCCTTCTCTGGGGGCACTTCCTCCTCATTCCCCTGAGAGGGAGAAGGAGTTCCAGGCACTGGTACTTCTTCAGCATCATCGTAATTTTCAGCAGGGACATCAGTCCTCTGGTCTGGGGTTTCCAAGAGCAGACAAGGGAGTGTATGAAACTGCAGTAAGTGGGTTGGTCTGGGGAATACCTAAGATACCTTCTGACCCAGAGTTTCTGAGTTTCTCATTAGAGGCACCAATCACTCCTTGTTTCAAAAGGCTTTTTTCTCTAAGACCATGTTTCATTTTGATGTGTCCATAGCCAAAACATGATATTACATATCTCAGTATTTTCTGGTGGAAACTACATACCTCAAAGCAACTCTTCCACCATTGAGCATTGCTAAAGTACTTTGACAAATTGTGCTTTACAGATTTTTTTTTTTTTTAAAAAAACATTGTGTGCCTATGGTGATTCTGGACACAGAGAGACCAGTCCTAACGTGACACATCACAGAACAGCCAGAAAAGGAGAAGGCTGAACCCCATCTGCACACAAGGGATGCCTCTGGTCCATCAAAGGAAAACCATTCCCCTTAAATCTCCTCTCTATGCGGGAAACTCTCCTCCCCAGAGCTCAGCCAAGGCAGGTCCACCTCTATTTCCTGGACTGGATCTGTAGTCACTGTTGTCCTCACCATCCCTGGTGTAATACGGCAGTTTAGTCAGTGAGAAATCTGACGGGAAGCCTCATGTGGAGACAAACATCACACAACACACAGCATGACCCTCCCCACACCCACGGGACCTGTGTTAAGGCTGAGAAGGGACAGGCCTGGCTTCTGCAGTGTAGACAGAGGCTGGGAGGTCACAGGGCTCTGAGAGGCCATCCTGCCTCTTTGGAGGAGCCATCTCTCTGAGCCTAGGGCACACACGGGGTCTGCAGATGCTGAGAAGATGTGCACAGCTAGTGGGTGGTGACAACCAGAGATCCCAGGAGGGCAGACAGAGACACTCACCTGGGCTGCCCAGACCTTCCTTCTGGGTCAGAAGGTAATCGAGCTCCTCATACACAGCTTCAGCAAGAGCATCTTCATAGCTGGATAAGGCTGAGAGATCCCCCAGCAGGTCAGAGAAGCTTCCCCAGATACCCCGATCCAGCCAGCCCACCTTCATCTCCCTGGTGCTCACATGGGGGCTGCCAGGACCTCAGCATCATCTCCTACCCCATGCACCATGTCAGCACCTTCTCCCTCATCTGACCCTGATTACAGCTCAGTGCCAACTCTGTCTGGTCTCACAGGAGAGGCCATGACTTATGAGAGTTCACACCCCAGTCCTAAGAACCTCTGTCTACTCAGCCCTTAGAGCTCAGCACGGAGCACATGGAGTCTACAACTCTGAACAGTACCTGGCCCAGGTTCCCCTCCTCATACCTGCCCCATCTCCAGCCTCCACACACTCTCCTGGTCCCCAGTTCCCCCTGCAGCCCACCTCTGCGCTCTGCTCTCCATCTGAGTAGCTGAGTCACCAGGATGACGAGAACCAGGAAGAGAAGCGACCCCAGGATAAGGCAGAGGACCCCAGGCAGGGAGAAGATGCCAGGGAGAGAATTTGATGTTGTTCTGGTCCCTAAGGAGAACAGGAAAAGGGGTTGGAGATAGTCTTGGGCACAGAGAAATCTCCTGTGTCAGCATTTTCAGGAGCTCCGGACAATGGCGTCTCAGCCTCATACTGTCAGGGCTCCTCCGGGTCTCGTCCTGAGACAAGTCAACTCCACTCTGGCCAGTGTGGCCCCGAGGCAGAGATGGGGATTGTCAGGGAGCTGCCCTGCCGAGACAGCCTCTGAGGACCCAGCTGATCCCTTCTCCTTGGGCTTCAGGAGACAGAGGATCAAACAGTCCAGGGACTTGCACCTCTCTGATGAGGAGAAACACTCAAGGGCAGGTGGGAGATCCTTAGATTCTACAACAAGGAAGCCAGACTTCCTTGGACCCCGGGCATGAGAACATTTGATCCTGGACATCAAGGCAGGGGATTTCTCCAGTGTAATGCCCTGGCTCCTCCCGAATAGCCACGGCTTCTCAGACTCTTTCCTCTTCTGAGTTGTCAGAGGACCCACAGAATAAGTCCCCAGTATCTGAGTATTCTCTCCTGCCCGTGGATGGATCACAGTACCTGCTGTAGTCGTGGGCAATGTTGTCCTTACACCTAAAGAGAAAAACAGTAGTGTGGGGAAGAAGAATTGGCCAGAATGCAGAGCAAACCTTTTCCCTCCTGAGCCTGAAATCACCCCTCAGTCTGCACAACATCAGTGTCCAGTCCTCCCAGCTCCCTCATCCTAGATCAGAGCCCCAGCACCCGGGATGTCTGAACACAAAATCCCCACCATGCCCGACCCAGCCCAGTGCCCCTGCGCTGCCCCAGCTCACCCAGGCCAGACCCCGAGCCCCTCACTCACCAGAACACCTCACACCAGCATCCTCCTCATGCTTGCAGTCGCTCTGCCCCCAGGGCTCCGCAGCACAGTCCCACAGGGAGGACTCCCGGCCCCCACACTGCACCTCGTCCAGCCAGATGCTCCCATTTCCAGGGCCAAATGCTGCAGACCTCACGGCTTCCAGGGCCTGGCCACAGCCCAGTTGCTGACACACCACCTCAGCCTCTGCCAGGCTCCAGGAGTCATCACACACGGTGCCCCAGGAGCCGCTGTGCCAGACCTCCACCCGCCCTGAGCACTTGCTGTCTCCTCCCCTGAGCCGGAGCTTCTCTCTGTCTGAAAAGGCATCAGCCCCTCCTGTGACTCCCCTGCTGGGAGGAAGGAGTCCCTGGGAGTCACAGGGGAGGGGGTAGGGCCGACGTACCTGTGCAGGGGGCAGCAGTTGGACAGCTCTTGGGTCTTCTTCCTGCACACAACAGGGAAACAGTGGATCAGGAACAGCTGAGGGTGTTCCTGTCCCCACATAAGATTATCTAAGGTCCATGGCTCAGTGCAAATGACGTGTGAAAACACAGGCTCATTATCTCCTCGGCTGAAACATTCACTGAATCTGATCACCAGCTGAAATTACTTTAAATATTTACTTGTTTATCATTCTTCACATCCCACAGCAAATATAAACACAGACATCTACAAATGTACACACACCCCTCTGAATGAAAGTTCCATTAGAAGAAGGACCTTGTACATCTTATATGTGCCATGTTTCTGCTATTAGGACAGTGCCTGCACATTGTATGCACTCATTCAACAAATATCTATGGAAAACCATTTCGAAATACCTAGAGAGGGGCTGGATAAATATTTATTATATGAATGAATAGACAAATAAAATTCAGTGAAATAAAATTTCTTTTTTTTAAATTCATACTAATCAATGAAATAGTAAACCAAATATAAATTAATGGTAACAGTCTATGATAATAGTTCATATTAAAAATAATCAGTCCAGAAGCACAGAGTCAATTTATATTCAAAATCTCATGTACATAATTCTAATGGAAAATTATTAGATAGATTATAAACTACTCTTACCTATTATTCAGTGTGACAAGTGGGCAAGTGAAGACTACTGCTGTTAAAGGAAACTCTCTTTTCTAAATTTATTTTTAATTGGAAGATAATTGCTCCACAATGTAGTGTTGGTTATGTGTGTGTGTGTTTTAGTCGCTCAGTCATGTCCAACTCTTTGTGACCCTATGGACTGCAGCCCACCAGGCTCCTCTGTCCATAGGATTTTCCAGACAAACTGGAGTGGATTGCTATTCACTTCTCCACTGGATCCTCCCTACCCAGGGATCAAACCCAGGTCTCCTGCACTGCAGGCAGTTTCTTTTCTGTCTGAGCCACCAGAAAAGCTCATAGTGTTGCTTAGGAATCTCTTAAAAAGGAATTATACAGGAAAGACTTAGTAGAATTCTGAGAAGATATATAGACACATATATGTACACACTGAGTAAGCCAGAAATTTTTCCAATGGTTAAAAAAAGCCTATTGATATACCCATGGCAGATTCAGGTTGATGTATTGCAAAACCAATACAATATTGTAAAGTAATTGGCCTCCAATTAAAATAAATATATTTATATTTAAAAAAGAAAAAAATAAAAATCTATTATCATCTTGAAAAAAAAACTACAGGGGAAAAATTATGGGAGAATGGGGAAAAAAAGCCTACTGTGAAAAATTTGTATTAAGAAGATGCAGAAATAATAAAAAAAAGACTGAAAATATATACAAAAGAATTGAAGCTGAGAGAAATAAATATAAATTAAAAAAAAACAGAAGGGTGTATAGTACCTGTCATAAAGTATCAACATTTATATATTCTTTCCAGATCATCCTATCAAAACTCCTACCCACTCTATGCAGAGAACCTCTGAGAAAACGATGGCAGGACCTCTGTGAGTGGGTTGCTCATTTTCATGGTCAAAGACTTTACCACCTCTCAATTCAATTGAGTTTAATTGTTTATTTGTCTATTCATTCATATAATAAATATTTATCCAGCCCCTCTCTAGGTATTTCGAAATGGTTTTCCATAGATATTTGTTGAATGAGTGCATACAATGTGCAGGCACTGTCCTAATAGCAGAAACATGGGTTTAATTGTAGGAAAAACATCATCAATAAAAGGTCTCACAGTTTAATGCCTCTTTGGCCTTCAAATGAAAAAGACAAAGAGATGAGCAAAGAGACGCAAGGAAGGGAGTGAGCCTCTGCTCTTGAAGTATCTGATCCCACATTCTCTTAGCTATGGGTTTCAGGCAACATCCAGCATACCCTTCAAGGTGCACCTGAATGGGGTGTGTGTGTTTGTGTATGTGGAGGGGGAGGAAAGGAGAAAGAGAAACAGAGAGAGAAATGTTGAAGGAATAAGGTGCTATGGTTTGACTATTTGTTGCCCTCGCCAACATTTATTTATTTCATTCAAAATTTATTGCTGAAATCTCAATTCCCAATGTAACAGTATTTAGTGGTGGAGCCTTCTCAAACTCTTCCAAAAACAGAAGAAAAGAACACTTCCAAATTCACTTTATGAAGCCAACATTAGTCTGATACCAAAGCCAGAGAAGGGCACCATGAGAAAAGAAAATTACGGGCTAAAACTCTGATAAATACAGGTGCAAAAATCGTCAACAAAATACTAGAAAACTGAATTTGACAATACACTAAAACAATCATACACCATGATCAAGTGGTATTTGTTCCAAGGATACAAGGATAGTTCGACATTCACAAATTAATCAATGTGATACACGAAATAAACAAAATGAAGGTAAAAATCATATCCTCAAAAGATGCAGAAAAAGTGTTTGACAAATTCAACATCCACTTACAGTAAAAACTCTTTTACAAAGTAGGTATAGAAGGATTGCATCTCAACATAATTAAGGCCATATGAAAAGTACACAGCTAACATCATCAGATCAGATCAGATCAGATCAGTCGCTCAGTCATGTCCGACTCTGCCACCCCATGAATTGCAGCATGCCAGGCCTCCCTGTCCATCATCAACTCCCAGAGTTCACTCAGACTCATGTCCATCGAATCAGTGATGCCATCCAGCCATCTCATCCTCTGTCGTCCCCTTCTCCTCTTGCCCCCAATCCCTCCCAGCATCAGAGTCTTTTCCAATGAGTCAACTCTTCCCATGAGGTAGCCAAAGTACTGGAGTTTCAGCTTTAGCATCATTCCTTCCAAAGAAATCCCAGGGCTGATCTCCTTCAGAATGGACTGGTTGGATCTCCTTGCAGTCCAAGGGACTCTCAAGAGTCTTCTCCAACACCACAGTTCAAAAGCATCAATTTTTCAGCACTCAGCCTTCTTCATAGTCCAACTCTCACATCCATACATGACCACAGGAAAAACCATAGCCTTGACTAGATGGACATTTGTTGGCAAAATAATGTCTCTGCTTTTGAATATGCTATCTAGGTTGGTCATAACTTTCCTTCCAAGGAGTAAGCGTCTTTTAATTTCATGGCTGCAGTCCCTATCTGCAGTGATTTTGGAGCCCAGAAAAAATAAAGTCTGACACTGTTTCCACTGTTTCCCCATCTATTTCCCATGAAGTGATGGGACCAGGTGCCATGATCTTCGTTTTCTGAATGTTGAGCTTTAAGCCAACTTTTTCACTCTCCACTTTCAGTTTCATCAAGAGGCTTTTTAGTTCCTGTTCACTTTCTGCCATAAGGGTGGTGTCATCTGCATATCTGAGGTTATTGATATTTCTCCTGGCAATCTTGATTCCAGCTTGTGTCTCTTCCAGTCCAGTGTTTCTCATGATGTACTCTGCATATAGGTGAAATAAACAGGGTGAAAATATACAGCCTTGACATACTCCTTTTCCTATTTGGAACCAGTCTGTTGTACCATGTCCAATTCTAACTGTTGCTTCCTGACCTGCATACAAATTTCTCAAGAGGCAGATCAGGTGGTCTGGTATTCCCATCTCTTTCAGAATTTTCCACAGTTTATTGTGATCCACACAGTCAAAGGCTTTGGCATAGTCAATAAAGCAGAAATAAATGTTTTTCTGGAACTCTCTTGCTTTTTCCATGATTCAGTGGATGTTGGCAATTTGATCTCTGGTTCCTCTGCCTCTTCTAAAACCAGCTTGAACATCAGGAAGTTCAAGGTTTACATATTGCTGAAGCCTGGCTTGGAGAATTTTGAGCATTACTTTACTAGTGTGTGAGATGAGTGCGATTGTGAGGTAGGTTGAGCATTCTTTGGCATTGTCTTTCTTTGGGATTGGAATGAAAACTGACCTTTTGCAGTCCTGTGGCCACTGCTGAGTTTTCCAAATTTGCTGGCATACTGAATGCAGCACTTTCACAGCATCATCTTACAGGATTTGGAATAGCTCAACTGGAATTCTATCACCTCCACTAGCTTTGTTCGTAGTGATGCTTTCTAAGGCCCACTTGACTTCACATTCCAGGATGTGTGGCTCTAGGTCAGTGATCATACCATCGTGATTATCTGAGTCATGAAGATCTTTTTTGTACAGTTCTTCTGTGTATTCTTGCCATCTCTTCTTAATATCTTCTACTTCTGTTAGGTCCATACCATTTCTGTCCTTTATCGAGCCCATCTTTGCATGAAATGTTCCTTTGGTATCTCTGATTTTCTTGAAGAGATCTCTAGTCTTTCCCATTCTGTTGTTTTCCTCTATTTCTTTGCCTTGTTTGTTTCCAAGGCAAACCATTCAATATCACAGTAATCCAAGTCTATGCCCCAACCAGTAACGCTGAAGAAGCTGAAGTTGAATGAATCTATGAAGATCTACAAGACCTTTTAGAACTAACACCCAAAAAAGATGTCCTTTTCATTATAGGTGAGTGAATGCAAAAGTAGGAAGTCAAGAAACACCTGGAGTAACAGGCAAATTTGGCCTTGGAATACGGAATGAAGCAGGGTAAAGACTAATAGAGTTTTGCCAAGAAAATGCACTGGTCATAACAAACACCCTCTTCCAACAACACAAGAGAAGACTCTGTACATGGGCATCACCAGATGGTCAACACCGAAATCAGATTGATTATATTCTTTGCAGCCAAAGATGGAGAAGCTCTATACAGTCAGCAAAAACAAGACCAGGAGCTGACTGTGGCTCAGACCGTGAAATCCTTATTGCCAAATTCAGACTTAAATTGAAGAAAGTAGGGAAAACCACTAGACCATTCAGGTATGACCTAAATCAAATCCCTTATGATTATACAGTGGAAGTGAGAAATAGATTTAAGGGCCTAGATCTGATAGATAGATGGCCTGATGAACTATGGAATGAGGTTCATGACATTGTAAAGGAGACAGGGATCAAGACCATCCCCAAGGGAAAAAAATTCAAAAAGGCAAAATGGCTCTCTGGGGAGGGCTTGCAGATAGCTGTGAAAAGAAGAGAAGCTAAAAGCAAAGGAGAAACAGAAAGATATAAACATCTGAATGCAGAGTTCCAAAGAATAGCAAGAAGAGATAAGAAAGCTAACATCATCCTTGACTGTAGAAAACCAAAAGCTCTTCCTCTGAAATCAGACACAAGACAAAAATGTCTACTCTCACCACTTTTATTCAACTTAGTTTTGGTAGTCCTATCCAGATTCATCAGGCAATGAAAAGAAAATCAAGATATCCAAATCTGAAAGGAAGAGGCAAAACTGACACTATTTGCAGATTGAAAAGTGAAAGTGTTAGTCACTCAGTCGTGTCTGACTCTTCACAACCCCAAGGACTGCAGCCTGCCAGGCTCCTCTGTCCACTGGGATTCTCCAGGCAAGAATACTGGAGTGGGTTGCCATTCCCTCCTCCAGGGGATCTTCCTGACCCAGGGACTGAACCCGGGTCTCTTGCATTGCAGACAGATTCTTTACCATCAGAGTCATGAGGAAAGAAATCCCCTTACATGATGTTATATGTAGCAAACACTAAAGACTTCAGCAAAAATATGAGAACTAATACACTCAGTGAAGTTATAGAAGAAAAATCTGTATACAAAAATCATATGCATTTCTTTACACTAACAACAAACTGCTATAAGAGAAACTGAGAAAACAATTCTATTTACATTTGCATGAAAATGAATAAAATGTCTAGGAATAAATTTAACCAAGGAGGTGAAAGACATGTACACTGAAAACTATAAACACATTGATGAAAGATACTGAAAATGACTCAAATAAATGGAAAGATATTCTGTGCTCATGGATTGGAAGATCTAATATTAATATGCCCATACTACCCAAAGCATCTACAGATTCACTGCAATCCTTATCAAAATTCAATGGAAATTTTCACAGATACTGAAGAAACAATCATAAAATTTGCATTGAACCACAAAAGACGCTCAATACCAAAGCAATCCTGAGAAAGAATAACAAAGCTAGAGGTGTCATGCTTCCTGATTTCAAACTATATTACAAAGCTATATTAATAAAAACAGTATGTCGTTGGTATAAAAATGAACACAGTGATCAATGGAATAGAATAGAGAGTCCATAAATAAACCCACATTTCTATTGTCAATTAATTTTTGACAAAGAAGCCAAGAATACACACTGGGAAAAGGACAGTTTTTTCAGTAAATGGCATGGGGAACATTGGACAGCCACATGCAAAAAATGAAACTGGACCACTGTCTTACACCATTCACAAAAATTAACTCAAAATAGATTAAAGACTTGATCACAAGTCCTGAAGCCATAAAATTTCTACAAGAAAAAACAGAAAATAAAATCCTTGACACCAGTCTTTGTGATGATTTTTTGGATCTGACACCAAAAGCAAAGGGAACAAGAGTAAAAACAAGCAGTTGTGATGACATAAGGCTAAAAAGCTTCTGCCCAATTAAGGAAACCATCAACAAAGTGAAAAAGCAACCTATGGAATGGGAGAAAATATTTGCATATTATATTTCTGGTAAGGATTATTATCCAAAATACACTAGGGACTCATACAACTCAGTAGCAAAAAACAGTCTGATTTTTTTTTAATGGGCAGAGAACCTGAATAGACATTTTTTTAAAGAATACATACAACTTGCCAATAGATACATGAAAATGTGCTCAACATTATTAATCATCAGAAAATACAAATCAATTCCACAATGAGATATGACCTCATATCCTCTAGAAAGGCTTTTATCCAAAAGAAGAACTAACAGGAGTTAAGGAGAATGTGAAGAGACAGGAAAGCTTTTGCACACTTAGAGGGAATGTAAGTTGATGCAGCCCCTATGGAAACAGTACTGAGGTGCACCAAAAATTAAAAATAGAACTGCCATATGATTTAGGAATTTCACTTTGGGGTATTTATCTGAAGGAAACAAAAACACTAACTTGAAAACCCAATGTTCACTGCAGCAACATATGTTGAGTTGCTAGGTTGTGTCTGACTCTTTGCAACCCCATGGACTGCAGCATGCCAGGCTCCTCTGTCCTTCACTAACTCCCAAAGTTTGCTCAAATTCATGTCCACTGAACTGGTGATGCTATCTAACTATCTCATCCTCTGTGGCCCCCTTCTTCTCTTGCCTTCAATCTTTTCCAGCATCAGGGTCTGTTCCAATGAGTCAGCTCTTCTCATCAGGTGGCCAAAGTATTGGAGCTTCAGCTTCAGCATCAGTCCTTCCAATGAATATTCAGGGTTGATTTCTTTAGGATTGATTGGTTTGATCTCCTTGCTGCCCAAAGGACTCTCAATTCAATTGTGACATCCAAGCACCACAATTCAAAAGAATCAACTCTTTTTAGCTTCTTCTATAACCCGGATCTCACGTCCAGATTTGACTACTGGAAAAAATATAGCTTTGACCATACGGACCTTTGTCAGCAAAGTGATGTCTCTGCTTTTTAATACTCTGTCTAGGTTTGTCACAGAGCAGCAAGCCTCTTTTAATCCATGGCTGTAGTCACTGTCAGCAATGATTTGGGAGTCCAAGAAAGAAAATCTGTCAGTGTTTCCACTTTCTCCCCTTTTATTTGCCATGAAGTGCTGATGATCTTAGGTTTTAGAATGTTGAGCTGTAAGCCAGCTTTTTCACTCTCCTCTTTCACCCTCAATGAGAGGCTCTTTAGTTCCTCTTCACTTTCTGCCATTAGAGTGGTATCATCTGTGTATCTGAGGTTGTTGATATTTCTCACAGCAATCTTGATTCCAGCTTGTGATTCATCCAGCCTGGCATTTCCTTTGATGTCTATGATGTTCTCTGCATATAAGTTAAATAAACAGGGTGACAATATACAGCCTTGACGAACTCTTTTCTCAATTTGGAACCAGTCGGTTGTTTCATGTCCGGTTCCAACTGCTGCTTTTTGATCTGCATACAGGTTTCTCAGGAGGCAGGTATGGTGCCCTGGTATTTTCATCTCTTTAAGAATTTTCCACAGTTCATTGTGATCCACATGGTCAAAGGTTTTATGTAGTCAATGAAGCAGATGTTTTTCTGGAATTCTCTGGCTTACTCTATGATCCAACAAATGTTGGCAGTTTGATCTCTGGTTTCTCTGCCTTTTCTAAACCCAGCTTGTACATCTTGGAAGTTCTCAGTTCACTTACTGCTGAAGCCTAGCTTGAAAGATTTTGAGCATAACCTTGCTAGTCTGTGAAATGAGCACAGTTGTGAGGTAGTTTGACCATTTGTTGACATTGCCCTTCTTTGAGATTGAAATGAAAACTGACCTTCTCCAGTCCTGTGGCCAGTGATGAATCTTCCAAATTTGCTGAAGTATTGACTGCAGCACTTTAACACTATTACCTTTTAGTATTTTATAGCAATATATATGAGACAAACAATGTAAGTCTTCACTGATGAATGGATAAATAAAATGTAATATAGATTTATATCCACCCATAAAAAAGAAGAAAATCTTTCCAGTTTCAACAACATGGATGGACCTCAAGGGCATTATGCTAAGTAAAACAAATCAGTCAGAGAAAGAAAAATACCATATAATCTCATTATATGTGTAATATTAAAACAAAAACAAGTTCAGAGATGCTGACTAGTTGGTGGCTGCCAGAGGTGGGGGATTTGGTGTGGGCAAAGGTAATAAAAGGTATAAATTTGAATTATAAAATTAATAGGTGAAAAGATATAACATACAGCATGGTGACTATAGGGAATACTGTATTGTCTATTTGAAAGATGGCAAGAAAATACATCCTAAACATTCTCATCATGTAAGAAAAATTTTTAACTATATATATGGATCTATATATATGGATCCATAGATAGAGATATAACTAGACTTACTGTAGTGATAATTTATCAATACACACAAACATACAAGCATTATGTTGCACACAGCAAAAAATTTAATGCTGTATCAATTACATCAATTAAAAATTTTTAATAAATCAAGTTTGGAACATGTAGATTAAATAAGCTCCATCCAAACTTCATTTTATAAACTCAACTTAAACCCATCAGTTAGATTTTAAAATATCAAATCTCACTAACAACATCCTACAGGGTTGGGAAAGACACAGAAATAGACATAAGTCACCTTCACATGAGATGTAGGCTTCCTCCTTTGGAGAGCATGAACTGTATTTCCATGGGCCAGAAGGACACTGCCAGAGAGAGGTATCCATTTTCCGACACTGAATTAAATCTACCCACCGGGGTCTAGAACCTTCCCTGAGACCAACAGAGGTGTTGAGACTTCCACTGTCCCCACATCCAAGCTGTCTGCAGATCACGGACACAGTGATGTCTTCCATGGGGCTGCGGCAGACACTGCCCCAGGTCCCGTTGTAGAAAACTTCCAGCCACCCAGCACACTGCTGGTCCTCGCTCACCATCCTGAGGGCCAGGAACTCTGAGATTGAAAGGGAGGAGACAGGACACAGTGAGAAACCCACTCAGAGCTCTGGGTTTTCCTCTCTCCCCAAAATTGTGAACACTCATCTCTGACCCAGCTGAGGAAGCAAATCCACTAGATGACCAGACTCAAACCTGTCTCCTTTTTATCTGACTTTGTCCATCTGTGTCTGTCTTTCTAAATATTTCTACCACCATGATGTAGTGAATATAAACTGAGGAAGACCAACCGGGACACCTGCAGGGAGAGGGAGCTGACTCCTGCTTCCTGACAAAACATCTAAAAGAGTGTATGAAAGGGGTGTGATGTGGACAGTGTGGAGGCAGATAGACTAATGGACCTGTGACTGTTTCCTTATCTGGCAAAGGGGACTTTACAGATGTGATTAAGGTAAGGACCTTGAGATTACCCTGAAATATTATGGATTAACCACCTGAGCACAGTCTAATCCCAATCTTAGACTCACTATCCTTTAGAGTGGAATACTTTTCCTCGTTCTGGTTAGAGGGAGATGTGATTATGTATAACAGTTAGAGAGGTGGAGCATTGCTGGTCTGATGATGAACAGAAGAGGGTTATGAACGAAGGCAGGCAGGCAGTTTTTAGAAGCTTGAAAAGACAAGAAACAGATTCTTTCCCAGAGGCTGAGAGGTGATGTGACTCTACTGAAACCTTGATCCCCATCCTGTGAGATTCCTGCTGGATATCTAAGCTACAGAAGTGTAAGGAAGTAAATGTGTTGTTTTAAACCATTAACTATGTGGTAATTTTTTACAAAGGAAAAAAACTAGCACCTTGGCTTTAAGACTTCTCTACCATATGTACCAGAAGAGTGAGCCCTGATTTCAAGGAAAACTGAGAAAAGGCTATGCCAGCAAACACTACTGAGGAGAAAGGACCAGAATCTCAAATGCTGCACGAGGCAGTGAAGGCACCTCGTCTTCACGTCTGCTGGAAAGACAGGCTCCATGGGAGGAAGCCTCCTTCTCTGGTCCTTTCAGCATCTCTCCCTCATGGTTCAGACCCCCGTCCTCCTGGGCCTCCCCTCACCCTGCCTGTGGACAGTGTGGAGTGCTGACCTGAGCAGATGACCCCGGCGTCCTCCTTGTGTCTGCAGTCGTGCCGCCCCCAGCCCCGGGAAGGGCACCTCCACACGTGGGACTCCTTTCCTGTGCAGTTCAGGTCGTCCAGCCAGATGGGCCCTGATCCTGCCCCGAAGTGAGCAGACCCCGTGGCATTGAGGGCTTCTCCACAGCCCAGCTGCCTGCACACCACACGGGCATCGTCCAGGTCCCAGTCATCATCACAGATGGTGCCCCAGGAGCCCTGGTCAAGGATCTCCACTCTCCCGGCGCAGGGACCGCCCCCGTCCACCAGGCGGAGCTGCCTGCTGTCTGAGGAGAGAGAAATGGGACAATGGGGCGTTGACCTGGGGAATGAAAAGGGTCTTCTGTTCTGTGGGACCCTCACCTGAGCAGTAGGGAGAACTCTCCTCTGAGGCCGCAGAGCCTGCAGGTTGAGACAGGAAGTCGTTGCACTGGGGCAGCACCTGGGTGTGGTTTCCTGAAAAAAGAGCAATGATTAGAAGGTTGGGAAGGTTGAAGAACAGGAAACTCAGTTAAGCAAAATAATTTTTAGGAGGGGAGGGGACTTTGGGGGGAAATGGATACATGTATATGTATGGCTGAGTCCCTGCCTGTTCACCTGAAACTGTGACAACATTGTTAATCAGTTAAACCCAATACAAAGTAAAAAGTTCAAAATAAAATAATAATAATGACCTAGTGATGGAGCTGAGATGAAAGCTGTAACATACCAGTAAAGTTACCATAATCTTAGTGTTCCCTTTCCTTATGAACAGCCCTGGTCGTGACAATGCCACGATTCCTGTTTTAAGCCAAGCTTTGCCCTAAGAATGAGTTAAATAAGTTGCTCTATCCTTAATCTACCCCTAAATAGAAGAAGCAAAACAAAATCCTTTCTGAAGGCTTTGTACAATTTTTTATCTAAAATGTTTCTGATTTTAAAAACACATATAAAAGAGATCTCATGGAAAACAAGAGGAAAAAGAAACATTTAAAAAATTTCCCAGGGTATTTGGCTCTTAGAGTTACCTGACAGAGAGTTTATTTATTTTTATTAATTTTTATTTGAGCATAATTGCCTTACAACGTTGTGGTAGCTTCTGCTGTACAGCAAATTTAATACATTATATATACATGTAAGGGTTTCCTAGGTGATTCAGTGGTAAAAATATCTGCCTGCCAAATAGGAGACTGGGTTCCATCCCTGGTTGGGAAGATCCTCTGGAGAAAGAAATGGCAACCCACTCCAGTATTCTTGCCTGGGAAATCCTATGGACAAAGAAGTGTCGCAGGCTACAGTCCATGAGGTCACAAAAGAGTCAGACACAACTCAGCGACCAAACAACAATGAAATATATATATATATATACATATATATATATGTATATATATATATATGTATATATATCCCCTCTTTCTTGGATTTACTTCCTATTTACATCACCACAGAGCACTGAGTA
Organism: Bos indicus x Bos taurus; assembly: GCF_003369695.1. NCBI lineage: Eukaryota > Metazoa > Chordata > Mammalia > Artiodactyla > Bovidae > Bos > Bos indicus x Bos taurus. Next base: position 17,134,919 of record NC_040080.1, on the reverse strand, counting down.
GAGTTCACTGTGCTATAAAATAGGTTATTATTTATCTATCTTATGTGTTCAGTTCAGTCACTCAGTAGTGTCCGACTGTTTGTGACCCCATGAACCGCAGCACGCCAGGCCTCCCTGTCCATCACCAACTCCCAGAGTTCACCCAAACCCATGTCCATCAAGTCAATGATGCCATCCAACCATCTCATCCTCTGTCGTCCCCTTCTCCTCCTGCCCTCAATCCTTCCCAGCATCAGTGTCTTTTCCAATGAGTCAGCTCTTCACATCAGGTGGCCAAAGTATTGGAGCTTCAGCTTCAACATCAGTCCTTCCAATGAACATTCAGGACTGATTTCCTTTAGGATGGACTGGTTGGATCTCTTTGCAGTCCAAGGGACTCTCAAGAGTCTTCTCCAACACCACAGTTCAAAAGCATCAATTCTTTGGTGCTCAGCTTTCTCTATAGTCCAACTCTCACATCCATACATGACCACTGGAAAAACCATAGCCTTGACTAGGTAGACCTTTGTTGGCAAAGTTTATGTGTGCGTGCATGCTAAGTCACTTCAGTCGTATCTGACTCTGTGATACTATGGATTGTAGCCCATCAGGCTCCATGTCTACGTGATTCTTCAGGCAATATCTATTTTATACTTAGTATCAATAGTGTAGGGCTTCTGAGTCTGATGGCTGAAGCAGTAAAGAATCCGCCTGCAATGCAAGAGACCTGTGTTTGATCCTTGGGTTGGGAAGATCCCCTGAAGGAGGGCATGGCAACCCACTCCACAATTCATTCCTGGAGAATCCCCATGGACAGAGGAGCCTGGCGGGCTACAGTCCATGGGGTTGCAAAGAGTCAGATATGACTAAGCACACAGCACAGCACATCAATAGTGTCTATATGTCATACATGTCAATCTCAATGTCCCAATTCATCCCACTCTTCATTTCCCCTCTTAGTATCCATATGATGTTCTCTATGTTGGTGTGTCTCTATTTCTGCTTTGCAGTAAGTTCATCTCTACCATTTTTCTAGATTCCACATATAAGTGATGTTATACAGTATTTGTTTTTCTCTTTATGATTTACTTCATTCTACATAACAATCCTATTTCAAATCCTAAAATATGATGCTGTGCAAGTGCTGCATGCAATATGCCAGAAAATTTGGAAAACTCAGCAGTGGCCACAGGACTGGAAAAGGGCAGTTTTCATTCCAGTCCCAAAGAAAGACAATGCCAAAGAATGCTCAAACTACCACACAATTGCACTCATCTCACTAGCAAAGTAATGCTCAAAATTATCCAAGCCAGGCTTCAACATCACATGAACCGTGAACTTCCAGATGTTCAAGCAGGTTTTAGAAAAGGCAGAGGAACCAGAGATCAAATTGCCAACATCCGCTGGATCATTGAAAAAGCAAGAGAGTTCCAGAAAAACATCTATTTCTGCTTTATTGACTATGCCATAGGCTTTGACTGTGTGCATTACAATAAACTGTGGAAAATTCTAAGAGAGATGGGAATACCAGACCACCTGACCTGCCTCTTGAGAAACCTGTATGCAGGTCAGGAAGCAACAGTTAGAACTGGACATGGAACAACAGACTGGTTCCAAACAGGAAAAGGAGTAGGTCAAGGCTGTATATTTCACCCGGCTTATTTAACTTATATGCAGAGTACATTATGAGAAATGCTGGGCTAGATGAAGCACAACCTGGAATCAAGATTTCTGGGAGAAATATCAATAACCTCAGATATGGAGATGACACCACCCTTATAGCAGAAAGTGAAGAGGAACTAAAGAGCCTCTTGGTGAAAGTGAAAGAGGAGAGTGAAAAAGTTGGCTTAAAGCTCAACATTCAGAAAACAAAGATCATGGCATCCAGTCCCATCACTTCATGGCAAATAGATGGGGAAACAGTGGAAACAGTGGCTGACTTTATTTTTTTGAGCTCCAAAATCGCTGTAGATGGTGACTGCAGTCATGAAATTAAAAGACGCTTACTCCTTGGAAGAAAAGTTATGACCAACCTAGACAACATTTTAAAAAGCAGAGACATTACTTTGCCAACAAAGGTCCTAGTAGTCAAGGCTATGGTTTTTCCAGTAATCATGTATGGATATGAGAGTTGGACTATAAAGAAAGCTGAGCACCAAAGAATTGATGCTTTTGAACTGTGGTGTTGGAGAAGACTCTTGAGAGTCCCTTGGACTGCAAGGAGATCCAACCAGTTCATCCTAAAGGAAATCAGTCCTGAATGTTCATTGGAAGGACTGATGCTGAAGCTGAAGCTCCAGTACTTTGGCCACCTGATGTGAAGAACTGACTCATTTAAAAAGACCCTGATGCTGGGAAAGATTGAAGGTGAGAGGAGAAAGGGACGACAGAGGATGAGATGGTTGGCATCACCAGCATGGCATCACCAACATGGCGTCATACAACATGAGTTTGAGTAATCTCCGGGAGTTGGTGATGGACAGGGAGCCTTCTTGTGCTACAGTCAATGGGGTCGTAAACAATCAGACATGACGAGCAACTGAACTGAACTAAACCGAACATAACAATCTCTCGGTCTATCCATGTCTCTGCAAATTTCACAACTTTATTCTTTTATGGCTGAGTAATAATCCATTTTATATATGCACAACATCTTCTCTATCCATTCCTCCTGTGAGGGACATTTAGGTTGCTTCTGTGTCCTGGCTGTGGTAAATAGTGCTGCAGTGAACATTAGGATGAATGTGTCTTTTTGAATGATGATTCTCTCCAGGTATGTGCCCAGGAGTGGGATTGCTGAGTCATATGATAATTCTATTTTCAGTTTTTTGAGGAACCTCCAGACTGTTCTCCATAGTAGTTGTGCCAATTTACATAGCCATGTGTAGGAGGATTCCCTTTTCTGCACATTCTCTCCAGCATTTATTGTTTGTAGATTTAACGATAGACATTCTGACTGGTGTGAAGTAATACCTGACTGCAGTTTTGCATCTCTCTAGTAATTAGTGATATTGAACATCTTTTCATGTATTCGTTAGCCATCTGTATGTCTGGAGAAACGTCTGTTTAGGTATTTTTCCCATTTTTCAATTGGGTTGTTTGGTTTGTTGATATTGAGTTGTTTGTGCATTTTGAAGATCGGTCGCTTGTTAGTTGTTTCATTTTAGTTGCAAATATTTTCTCCCATTCTGACAGTTGTCTTTTTGTTCTGTTTATGGTTTCCTTTGCTATGCAAAACCTTTTAAGTTTAATCGGGTCCTATTTGTTTATTTTTGTTTTTATTTTCTTCACTCTAGAAGGTTGGTCAAAAAAGATCTTGTTGCAATTTACGTCAAAGAATCTTCTGCCTATGTTTTCCTCTAAGAGTTTTATAGTCTGACAGAGAATTTAAATAGCCATGATTAAATTGCACAAAAAATTAACAAGATGTGTGTCTTGGCAGAGAAATGATAACAAAAAGACGAAAATTCGACAGCTGAAAAAGTTAACAGCTGAAATTAAGAACTAGAGAATGAATCTATCAGCACATTAGATCAATATAAAGTAGAAATAGTAAAATGGAAGATGAGAGGATAAATATTCCTCTATATAGAAAAGCTGGTTACATGGTAAGTGCCTGGTTAACAATACTGTATAACAAAGTTTCCCCCCAAACTTAGCAGTTGAGGGAATTTTTTTTTTAATTTTGATCATAATTTCCTGGTCAGTAATTTGGGAAAGACTCAACTTGGCAGTTCTATCTTTGGGGTCTCTCATGTGGTTGCACTTAGATGTTATCTGGGGCTGATATCTCTAAAGATTTGATTGAACTGTGGTTATGTAAGGAAATTCCCTGAAGTTTTTTTGTTGTTGTTGTTTTTTGGGAGGGGGAGGGATAAAGGAGCATCCTATCTGCAACTTAATCCAGAAAGATTGTACATACTCAGGGGGAAAATGGGGCAGGAGAGGGACAAAGCAGGAGAGAGAGGGAAAGCCAGAGCAAGACAGAGAAAACTAGAGTGAGAGAGAGAGGGAGAGAAAAGAAAGAAAGAAAGAAGGATTAAAGCAAAATACTAACCTAATATTTGGGGAATCCAGATAAAGTTCAGAGAGAATTCACTCCTAGAAAACCTTCACCAAAGTAAATACTAGTAACATCAAACCCATAAAATGCCTAGGAGAAAACCTAGGTAAAGATGTGCAAAACATCGGAGAGAAATTCAAGACCAAACTGAATGAAGGGATATATTTTGCCAATGAATTGGGAGACTCAGTGTTGTCAAAATAAACCATTCTCAAATTTATATACAAATTAAAGCTAACCTCAATAAAATTCCCTGATGCTTTTGTGTGTGTGAAACATGACAAGATGATTCAAAATTTATGTTGTTGTTCAGTCACTCAGTCATGTCTGACTCTTTGCAACCCCATGGACTGCAGCACGCCAGGCTTCCCTGTCCATCACCAACTCCCAGAGTTTACCCAAACTCATGTCCATTGAGTCAGTGATGCCATCCAACTATCTCATCTTCTGTTGTCCCCTTCTCCTCCTGCCTTCAATCTTTCCAAGCATCAGGGTCTTTTCTAATGAGTCAGCTCTTCACATCAGGTGGCAAAGTATTGGAGCCTCAGCTCAAAAATGTATACAAAATACAAAAACCAAGAATGACCAAGGCAGTTAGGAAGAACAGCAACAACTGGTGCACTGAGATGACCCAGAGGGATGGTACGGGGAGGGAGGAGGAAGGGGGGTTCAGGATTGGGAACACGTGTATACCTGTGGTGGATTCATGTTGATGTATGGCAAAACCAATACAATCTTGTAAAGTAATTAACCTCTAATTAAAATAAATAAATTTATATTTTAAAAATAAATAAATAAAATCCAACAATCCTAAAAAATAAATAAATAAAGTTACCCAGACTTACTATGTGTGCTTAGTCACTCAGTCATTTCCAATTCTTTGTGACCCAATGAACTACAGCCCGCCAAGCTCCTCTCTCCATGGGGACTCTCCAGGCAAGAATACTGGAGTGGGTTGCCATGCACTTCTCCAGGGGATCTTCCCAACCCAGAGATCAAACCCAGGTCTCCCGCCTTGCAGACGGATTCTTTACCATCTGAGCCACCAGGGAAGGTTCAAGATTTACTATAAAATTACAATAATTAAGAAAATGTGGTACAGGTGGAAGGATAGACAAATGATACAGTGGAACAGAAGAGATAGTCTAAAAGAAGTGTTCAGACATATGTGCCTTTGGTTTATCACAAAGGTGGCACTGAAGTAAGGAATAGTCTTTCCAGAAAAAGATTCTGAGTCAACTGGATGCCAATGTGAAAACATGACACTTGACCCTTATCCTACACAGTTATCAATCCTAGAAGCTCTGTATAATTACATGCAAAAGAAAAGTAATTACACTTCTGTGAGATACTCTCAGAGAATATTTTTGTGATTTTGGAGTAGACAAAGTTCTTTCTAGGAGGATATAAGGAGCTCTATGGACTGGAACAAGGGACTTGTTCAAAGCTGAGACAGGAGTACATCAAGCCTGTATATTGTCACCCTGATTATTTAACTTCTATGCAGAACACGTCATGCGAAATGCCGGGATGGATGAAGCACAAGCTGGAGTCAAGATTGCTGGGAGACATATGAATAACCTCAGATATGCAGATGACACCACCCTTATGGCAGAAAGTGAAGAGGAACTAAAGAGCCTCTTGATGGAGGCGAAAGAGGTGAGTGAAAATGTTGGCTTAAAACTTAACGTTCAGAAAAGGAAGATCATGGCATCTGGTCCCATCACTTCATGGCAAATAGATGGGAAAACAATGAAAACAGTGACAGACTTTATTTTCTTGGACTCCAAAATCACTGCAAATTGTGACTGCAGCCATGAAATTAAAAGATACTTGCTCCTTGAAGAAAAGCTATGACAAACCTAGATAGCATATTAAACAGCAGAGATGTTACTTTGCCGACAAAGGTCCAACAAAGCTGTAGTTTTTCCAGTGGTCATGTATGGATGTGAGAGCTGGACCATAAAGAAAGCTGAGCACTGAAGAATTGATGCTTGTGAACTGTGGTGTTGGAGAAGACTTTTGAGAGTCCCTTGGACTTCAAGGATATTAAACCAGTCAATCCTAAAGGAAATCAGTGCTGAATATTCATTGGAAGGACTGATGCTGAAGATGAAGCTCTAATACTTTGGCCACATGATGGGAAGAACTGACTCAATGGAAAAGACCCTGATGCAGAAAAATTCTGAAGGCAGGAGAAGGAGATGACAGAGGATGACATGATTGGGTGGTATCACCAATTCAATGGATATGAGCTTGAGCAAGCTGTGGGAGATGATGAAGGACAGGGAAGGTTGATGTGCTGCAGTCCATGGGATTGCAAAGAGTCAGACATGACTGAGTGACTGAACTGAACTGACTGACTGAAGGAACACTACATGTACAGTAAAAAAGGTGAATGAATTAACTTAAGATTAGTAACTTGGCTCATTAAAGTACACCATATCATTAAGAAAATAAAAATATAAAACAGAATTACACACAAAAAAACATAATAAATATTTATGCCAAAAGTCATTGTCATGGTAATTTGCACCACTGTATTTGTAATAGTCAAAACCTGGCAACAAACTGAAATCTCTGCCACTGGTTGAATGGATCAACGCATGCTCATGTGATCATTCAAAGGACTACTCTATAGTAATAAAATTGAATACAATGTTGCCATAAACAACATCATGAGTGGGAAATTAGACATGAAATAAAATATTCTATATGGTTATACATAAAGTTCAAAAACTGAAAAAATATTCTATGGCAGTACAAGTCGTAGGTAAGCAGTCTTCCCTGGAGAGGAGGACACAGCTCTTGGGAGGTAATAGTTATTCTGTGGTGCTGCGAATGTTCTCTTTGTGGATCTGGGTTGGGAACATGACCTAGGCATACACTTACTGTTTGTACTTTGTTCTTTATTATTATCCTTAAATAATAATGTTTCATAAAAATATTATTCATCTAAGCATTTCTTTCCCTGACATAGCACTTCTTAGCATTTCTTAGCACTTCTTTCCCCTGAAAAAATGAGTGAACAATGAGAAGGTTATGGAGCAGGACCTTACGGAGCCTTCTCAGGACAGACCCCCCTCATGTCCTGCACCTGCTTCTGTCTGTAGAAAAGCCTTAGCCAAAGAATAAATTTAATCACAGAAATGAAAATTTTTCAGAAACAAAGGAAAACAGTCAAATCGGATAAAATAATAATAGTTTAACCCTAAACAAAGTCAAGTATTTTTAGTGCCTCCTCATGGGCTATAGCTAACATTCTGAGCCATATCCTTTGAGCTGTTTTGCAGATGCTGAAATCCCAACCAGGTGGTAGAAGTAAATTACATGATGACCAGACTAGTGGGGTGCCATTTCCTTCTCCAGGGGATCTTCCCAACCCAGGGATCAAACCTGAGTCTCTTGCATTGCAAGCAGATTCTTTACCATCTGAGTCAACAGGGAAGCCCATAATCTTCTTCATCTTGCACAATTCTAAGAATTGGCCTCAAGGAAATGGGAACAGACCAACACTAGAACTGATGATTAACTGTATTTCAAAACAATAAAGGTGACACTGATCAGACCTATTTCAAGATGATTGTCGGGGCTAGCTGTACTCTTCTGCAGGTAACCTGTCCCCTACCTCCACCTGTGCACTCCTGAAATTCCCATTTAAAAAGTCTTGTCCCTGATCAGCAAGGGGGAGCTAGTTCTTTGGTACATTAGTCCTCTGTCTCCCCAGAACTGCTGGTTTCCTCAACAAAGCTATCTTTAATTTTATCCCACGCTTGTGTCTCAGTATTGGATTCTTGAGTAATGAGCAGTTGAAACCTGAGTTCAATAATTTCACTACAGAATATCTTCCTTTTTAAGCCTGTTTTCCCTTACTCTCTGCTTTGGGGAAATTTCACTCCATGAGAATCCTAAGTATAGTAGCCCTTCCCTCTCTTACCTGAGCAGATCACAGAGGCTGTGTTGCCATGGGAACAGTCAGGCCCACCCAGGGCAGTCACAGGACAACTCCACAGGAAGGACTCAGCCCCTGAGCAGTGAAATTGGGCTGTTGAGATCTGATCACCTCCTTCCACCAAGTGTGGTCCTCTGGGGGTGGAGATGGCGACTCCACAGCCGAGCTGACGACAGACAACATTGGCATTGGCCAGACTCCAGTGGGAGGCACAGAGCGCTCTCCATCGTCCAGAAATCTTCATCTCCACCTGCCCCTCACATTGAGAGGTGCCGTTTTTCATAAGCTGGACTTCTGTGTACACTGAGAGAAAACGACAGGATTTCAGTAAAATCTGATTTCTTTTTTAGCTTGAACTGAGTATACACGGAGGTTAAGTCCTGATGTGCATCTCACCTGAACAGACAACCTGACCAGCTCCACTGTGGAGACATGTGCCTCCTGGACAGGGCACTCTGGGGCAGGACCAGAGCTCAGGCTCCCCCCCATCACACCTGAACTCTTCAGCCCAGACCTGGCCATCGGACTCTCTGAATGGCATGTGTCCCAGGACAGACACAGCCTTGCCACATCCCAGCTCTGCACAGATGACCTGGGCAGTGGGGAGTGTGAAGTTTCCATCAGACACTGGGGTCCAGGCTTCTCCAGAATGCACTTCTACTCGCCCTGAGCAGGGTCCATCTCCTCCAGCCAGACGCACAAATCCTAAGAGAAACAAAGAACAACAAACCCGGTGAGTGTTCATGAACCTGGCTTGACAATTGGAAACAACATTCACAGGCGTGAGATGGTGTGAAAGCTTTTCTTTCCAACAGTGGAATAAGAGGGGATAAGAAAAGATAATTTGACTGTCCTTGTCAAACTGCATTTTCATGAGCAAGTTTCTGAAGAGATATCCAGAAGGATTGAAGGATCAGTTTGGAATGGCTGAATCCCGAGAATATATATTGGTTAGGAATGTTAATTCCTATCTGGGGCATGGAAACTACAGTGCCCAAAGAAACCACACAGTGGTAGACATTCAAACATGTGTGCAGAGCTGAAGTGAGAGTGAAAAAGGTCCATGGGGTTCAAGAGCTTAGAGGCCTAAGAGCCAGAGAAGTTTAGAAGTTTAGAGGACCATCCTGAGATTTCTGGGGCTAAAATTCTGGCCAGTTTTCTCAGAGTCAATATTCAAGTCACTGAGGACAGGGAATTTCACACACGCTGGATCTGAGTGCAGGTATTATAATCTAATTGTGAAAGAAGTTGTCCACAGGTAAGTTTAGAAATGACAAAAGCTCAGAGAGTCATAGGAGAGGGAGGGAATGGTCCTAGCCATCTTTCTTAAAAACCTAGGATTTATCAAGACACCTGGGAGAAAGTGAGGTCTCAGTGGGATTATGCAAGACAATTGAGTTAGTTGATTACTTCATACTAGACATGAGATTCTCAGCAAATGTGAAAGAGTAATGATAATTTAATGTATTCTAACCTTATCTATATGCTAACTGCATATGCCTTTCCTATTTGGAGTTCTGAGATAAGAAGCCCGCAAGCTATAAAAAAGGAGAATTAGAGGAAGAGAGCAGACAGCAACAAAGCCATATATACTTTCAGTTCAGTTTAGCTCAGTTCAGTCCCTCAGTCATATCCAACTCTTTGTGACCCCATGAATTGCGCACGCCAGGCCTCCCTGTCCATCACCAACTCCAGGACTTCACCCAAACTCGTGTGCATCGAGTCAGTGATGCCATCCAGCCATCTCATTCTCTGTCGTTCCCTTCTCCTCCTGCCCCCATTCCCTCCCAGAATTAGGGTCTTTTCCAATGAGTCAGCTCTTCGCATGAGGTGGCCAAAGTATTGGAGTTTCAGCCTCAGCATCAGTCCTTCCAATGAACACCCGGGACTGGTCTCCTTTAGAATGGACTGGTTGGATCTCCTTGCAGTCCAAGGGACTCACAAGAGTCTTCTCCAGCACCACAGTTCAAAAGCATCAATTTTTCAGCGCTCAGCTTTCTTCACAATCCAACTCTTACATCCATACATGACCACTGGAAAAACCATAGCCTTGACTAGATGGACTTTTGTTGGCAAAGTAATATCTCTGCTTTTTAATATGCTGTCTAGGTTGGTTACTAGGTTGCTGTCTAGGAAGGTTACTTTCCTTCCAAGGAGTAAGTGTCTTTTAATATATACTTTAGAGATTTCTAAATTGCAAACGCCTCAATAAGAATGAAACATAAAAACATTTTGGGGAAAAAAGACTTGTTCAACAAGATTTTAACACTTTCTATCCCCTGTGCTCCTCCCATTTGCCACATAACCCTGCTACCATTTCTGATTTCTCCCAATGCAGAAAAGAAAAAACAAGCTTAAGAGCTGCAAATAGATGGAAATGAGACTCCAAAAGGAAAGAACTTCTGTAGGGAGTGAGGTGGAGTGAGTGGCAGGTTAAATGGGGAGTGGATGGAGTATGAGAGAGAGAGACCAAAAAAAGACTGATGATAATGATTTCATCCTTCAGAGACCATATTTTGGATAGAGAAAAGGTAATCCAATAGGAAAAAAACCTGCACATCATAAAGAACAACTTTTTAAATAATTTTCCTGGTTTCTGAGTGTGCTCATGATTATTTATGTACATGGTGGAATTTGTTCTGGTGAAGGACTCTGATTGCATACATTTGTGAACTTTGAAGTCCCAAAAAGAATGATGTAATAGAATAAAAATCGACTATAGAGAGCAGGTGGAGAAGGCAATGGCAACCCACTCCAGTGTGCTTGCCTGGACAATCCCAGGGACAGCAGAGCCTGGTGGGCTGCTGTCTATGGGGTCGCACAGAGTCAGAGATGACTGAAGCATCTTAGCAGCAGCAGCAGCAGCATAGAGAGCAGGAGAGAACAGAAAATTCACTGCAGAAATTAAAGAATTGTAGGATTAGCTTGGCCACTCATACAAGAATGAATGATGAGACAGAGGATGATCTGCTTGCCCCTTATTGTTAATCCATTTCCATCTCCCCAGAGAGGCCTAAGTTAGGACCCCTAATCTATTCTGGCTGGGAGTTTGGTCACAGGATACACATCCTAGATAAACCATTTTTAATTAACTGTTTGTTGTTGTTGTTGTTGTTGCTCAGCCACTCAGTCGTGTCTGACTCTTTGCTACCCCATGGACTGAAGAATGACAGGCTTCCCTGTCCTTCACTATCTCCCTGACTTTGCTCACACTCATGTCCATCGAGTCGGTGATGCCATCTAACTATCTCATCTTCTGTCGTCCCCTTCTCCACCAGCCTCCAATCTTTCCCAGCATCAGGGTCTTTTCCAGTGAATCAGCTCTTCATATCAGGCGGCCAAAGTATTGGAGCTTCAGCTTCAGCATCAGTCCTTTCAGTGAATATTCAGGGTTGATTTCATTTAGGATTGAGTGGTTTGATCTCCTTACAGTGCAAGGGACTCTCAAGAGTCTTGTCCAACACCACAGTTCAAAAGCATTAGTTTTTCAGTGTTCAGCCTTCTTTATGGTCCAACTCTCACATCCATCCATGACTATTGAAAAAACCATAGCTTTGACTAGTTGGACCTTTGTCTCAAAGTAATGTCTCTGTTTTTTAATATACTGTCTAGGTTTGTCAGCTTTTCTTCTAAGAAGCAAGCATCTTTTAATTTCATGATTGCAGTCATTGTCCACAGTGATTTGGGAGCCCAAGAAAATGAAGTCTGACACAGTTTCCATTTTTTCCCCGTCTGTTTGCCATGAAGTGATGGGACAGGATGCCATGATCTTAGTTTTCTGAATGCTGAGTTTCAAGTCAGCTTTTTCACTCTCCTCTTTCACTTTCATCAAGAGGCTCTTTAGTTCCTCTTCATTTTCTACCATTTGAGGTGATGTCATTTGCATATCTGAGGTTGTTGATATTATATAAATTCCATGAGATTACAAATTTAGAAAGACAAAGAGAGAAGTATTCTTGTGTTCTGTATTATATACCCTGATAAAAGTTACATTTTCAAATATGTGCTGGATAATCAGTAAAGTCTTAGAACATATTAAGATAGAGACTTCTGAGATATCTTACTTCTGTTTTATTTTCTACTTGATTTTAAAATTTACATAGAAGAGTAAGTGTGTGAAAATTCCAAGAAAATTATTAAATAGAAGGCTGAATAAGAAAAGGAGTACATCAAGGCTGTATATTGTCACCCTGCTTATTTAACTTATATGCAGAGTACATCACGAGAAATGCTGGGCTGGAAGAAGCACAAGCTGGACTCAAGATTACTGGGAGAAATATCAGTAACCTCAGATATGCAGATGACACCACCCTTATGGCAGAAAGTGAAGAGGAACTAAAAAGCATCTTGATGAAAGTGAAAGAGGAGAGTGAAAAAGTTGGCTTAAAGCTCAACACTCAGAAAACGAAGATCATGGCATCTGGTCCCATCACTTCATGGGAAATAGATGGGGAAACAGTGGAAATAGTGTCAGACTTTATTTTGGGGGGCTCCAAAATCGCTGTAGATGGTGACTGCAGCCATGAAATTAAAAGATGCTTACTCCTTGGAAGGAAAGTTAGAACCAACCTAGATAGCATATTCAAAAGCAGAGACATTACTTTGCCAACAAAGGTCCATCTAGTCAAGGCTATGGTTTTTCCTACAGTCATGTATGGATGTGAGAGAAGGACTATGAAGAAAGCTGAGAGCTGAAGAATTGATGCTTTTGAACTGTGGTGTTGGAGAAGACTCTTGAGAGTCCCTTGAACTGCAAGGAGATCCAACCAGTCCATTCTGAAGGAGATCAGCCCTGGGATTTCTTTGGAAGGAATGAGGCTAAAGCTGAAGCTCCAGTACTTTGGCCACCTCATGCGAAGAGTTGACTCACTGGAAAAGACTCTGATGCTGGGAGGGATTGGGGGCAGGAGGAGAAGGGGACGACAGAGGATGAGATGGCTGGATGGCATCACCGACTCGATGGACGTGAGTCTGAGTGAACTCCGGGAGTTGGTGATGGACAGGGAGGCCTGGCATGCTGCAATTCATGGGGTCACAAAGAGTCTGACACTTCTGAAAGACTGAACTGAACTGAACTGATGTGAATGAGTAAAGATATTAAATATAATAAAGATATATCCTTGTCTGGTCTCTTGCTGTGTAGACATCTTGGGTCCTTAAGCACACATAGCATCTTCCACACCACACCTGGACCTTCAGTGCTGCTCAGAGAAACTCACAGTTGCCTTCATCAGCTCCCATTGCCATTCCCCTTCCTCCCAGCTACTATAAAACCTGTTTCACTGTCTTCAAAAATTACATTTGTCCTCTTGCTCATATAAGCCCCCAAACACAAGTCTCTTATATCACTGAAATCATCAAATATAAACTACATAATCTCTTATCATAAAACACAGAAATTCATGTTTTATTATCTCCACCTTTGACTTGCCAGTGCATGGCTAAGTGTTCCTCCAAAGTTTGCATTTATACAGATATCTTAAAGGAAAAATTGGGGAGAGAGATTTTTCTAGTAACAATGAAAGAATATATGACTCGGAGCATTTCATTCACAGTTCTCTAGTTCTACCATCAAAGAACTATGAACATTTACATCTAAATTTGCAAAGGAAACTTGAAATCTGCCACAAATCCATAAGAATCTCTGATTTGTTAAATAATATCCCTTTAGGGGTCACCTCTATATATGTAAATGATATCATCCTATAGTAAGAGTAACCTCCAGTCCTACTAGCCTAGTGCAAAATAATGTCTCACATTGTTTGTACAGAAACAACTCCACCCAGGAAAGTACATCCTCATTCTTGTCCCTCCTTCTCATAGCCTCCCTGTGCAAAGAGAACGTGTATGTGGCAGTTAGCAAATGTTTCACTCTTACAAAAAGTGAATTATGAAAAAAAATTATAAGGATTTATTTTAATTAGGAGAATGAATAAAGCTATTTTAGCGTCAGGTAAGTCCACTGGAGACAAAAAGAATAGCAGAGACTTATAAGAGCAAAGTATATAACGCTCATCACTCATAGCCACAGCACACTCAGGGAGGATGGGTAGGCGTCTGAGTCCTCTCTAGCCCACCTATCTCCCATTGCCTTGCTGATCAGGCACCAGCTTTCTTGGAACTTTTCATTTTCTCAGCCTGTGGACAAAGAACTGACCATACCTGAGCAGATGACTCCTGCATCTTCTTGATGATTGCAGTTGTGTTGCCGCCATCCCCAGGAAGGGCACCTCCATACTTGGGACTCCTCTCCTCTGCAGTTCACTTCATCCAGCCAGATGGGCCCTGATCCCCTCCCGAAGAAGGAAGAGACAGTGGCGTCCAGGGCTTCTCCACAGCCCAGCTGCTTGCACACCACGCGGGCATCTTCCAGGTCCCAGCTGTCATCACAGATGGTGCCCCAGGAGCCCTGGTCAAGGATCTCCACTCTCCCAGAGCAGCGACCACCTCCATCCACCAGGCGGATCTGTCTGCTGTCTGAGCAGAGAGAAATGGGATACCAGGGGTTGGGAAGGGTTTTCTGTCCTCTGGGACCCCCACCTGAGCAGTAGGGGGCGCTCTCCTCTGAGGCTGCCAACCCTGCTGGTTCAGACACAGAGTTGTTGCAATGGGGCAGCAGCTGGGTCTGGTTTTTTATACCAGTGGCAAGAGAATAATGAGGTTGAAAAATAGGAAGAAAATAAAACAGGAAGTAAGTAAGTTGAAAACACTCTAGTGAGTAGTCTGAGACAGAAGGTGGTACAAGGTCCTATCAGAGTTAACATTCTGATCTGTAGAATTCTGCACAGCATCAGAGAAAGATTTACAGGAAATGTTAGTCTCTCTACCCAGAGCAGTTAAATGAGTTCAGAGTCACAGGAATGAGCTGGCAGCTGGATGGATTCCTTTTAAAGCACACACATTTTGATGCCGTTGACCTAAGAGTTAAAGGGGTTGAGTAAAGGGAGTGGAGTCAGGCCTTATCAGATGCCTCAGATAGCAATCATGAATCCTCTAACATTAGAATCCTTCTCCTTGGTACAGTCATTCAGAGCTGAAAAACAAATGGATTCTGTGATATCTTGGTTTACCCCAGAATATTTCATTTGTGGTTCTAAGCTTCAGACTTCAGATCTGGATACTTACTTTCAAAGAATGTGATCTCTTTGAGTTGACTGAACAACTTTGCATGAGAAATGATGTCAGGGAACACTGACACTGGCAAGATGCCATTGGAAATCATAGAGTGTTGCTTCTTCTCCCAAAAAATATAATCCCTCCTTGGACTTTGTGTCAAGAATCTCTGTTATTCAAATTTTGGAGTTATGTGGTCTTTAGGGGGAAACAGTGTGTATGTTTGCTTAGTCACTTCAGTCATGTTCAACTCTTTAAGACCCTATGAACTGTGGCCCACCAGGCTCTTCTGCCCATGGGATTCTCCAGGCAAGAATACTGGAGTGGGTTGCCATGCAGTCCTCCAGGGGATCTTCCTGACCCAGTGATCTAACCAGTGTCTCCTGCATTGCAGGTGGATTCTTTACAGCTGAGCCACTGGCAAAGTTCTTCTAGTTCTATCACTGAGCAGAAATAGGTCACATTCATGCAAGCCCTTGAACAAATAATATTAACAAGCTCACTGTATTATTCTCTCCATTTATACATAAAAGTGATGTAAAGAAGGGTTAAAGAATGTCTATCAATGTTGCACTTTAAGTAAATGATGAAGTAGAGAATTAAACCTAAAATTTTCCACTTCGATGGAGAATGGAGGAATTCACAGCAGGCCAATGTGTTTTGCTGGGTCTTGCTGGATACAACTTAAAAAGCTGAAAAATGTTTTTTAAGAAACAGTAAATGTTACTTTCCCAACAAAGGTCCATCTAGTCAAGGCTATGGTTTTTCCAGTAGTCATGTATGGATGTGAGAGAAGGACTATGAAGAAAGCTGAGCACCAAAGAATTGATGCTTTTGAACTGTGGTGTTGGAGAAGACTCTTGAGAGTCCCTTGGACTGCAAGGAGATCCAAACAGTCCATTCTAAAGGAGATCAGCCCTGGGATTTCTTTGGAAGGAATGACGCTAAAGCTGAAACTCCAGTACTTTGGCCACCTCATGCGAAGAGTTGACTCATTGGAAAAGACTCTGATGCTGGGAGGGATTGGGGGCAGGAGGAGAAGGGGACAACAGAGGATGAGATGGCTGGATGGCATCACCGACTCGATGGACGTGAGTTTGAGTGAACTCCGGGAGTTGGTGATGGACAGGAAGGCCTGGCGTGCTGCAATTCATGGGGCCACAAAGAGTCAGACACTACTGAGCGACTGAACTGAACTGAACTGAAATGTATTCAACATTTGTTGATACAACATGGACTAAATATGCTAAAATTCTAAAGAGTGGAGGTTATTTCAATGTTAGCCAAGGATCTATAGCTTCTTTTTCTCTGGGAATTTGCTGATTCATTGCATAATTTAATGATTCTGAATCTGGTCTTGGGCAAGCAGAGGACTATTGTTGTGACAGGAAACCAGCATAATTTGGGAGTTACCTGGTGCTGGAGTGACAAAATTAGAGTCTTGAGAGCCTCTCTCACACAACACATTTTCTCCTCAAATATCTGCCCAGTATATAAGCTGTGAAGGACAGGAGGCTAAAGAACTATATAAAAAGACTTGGAAAGCAGAGTCTTTCTCATTCTCTTGGGTACTGAGCTGCCAAAGAATCCAGGCTCTGAACTGAAATGTCTGAAATCCCCTGTCACAGGGACAGAAAAATCACAGGTGGACCGGGTACTACCAAAACTGCAACCCACACTTATTACAGCTCAGTTTTAGGTTATATTTAGATGTTTGAGTGATGTACACCCCTTCCCCCATCTGCCTAGCAAAACAAAGGGTAGATCCTTTCAGGTATTAGAAAATGTATCAGGAGTATCTTACTTTTTCATATATAATTTATAGCATTCAATAAAAAATGACATGACATTTGACAAGTTAGGATAACACGACAAATGACCAAAGTGAAAAAAAGAGATAAGAGAATTCAGAGACACACATGATAGAAATGCATAAGGATTTTAACTACAATCAGTGTATTTAGGCAAAAAGAGAGAAGGGGAGAATATACAGGTAAAAAGATGAAAAAATTAACAAATAATCATAAACAAATAAAAATAGCAATGGAACCATTGTTGACCTAAAATAAAATACCTAGGATTAAAAGTGAATGGATAAGTCAAACAAATTTTAGATAGAACTTAGAATACAGTGATTTAGAGGAGTCATAAAGATGAGAGATGAGAAGGAAAAGAAAGAGTAGGAGAGGGAGAAGAGATACAGAGACAGAGAGACAGAACTACAGAAGTCATATTTGAAGGTATAATGATAGAGAAATTTTTAAAAATATAAATGGAAGAGTTTTCATAAACTTCCTAGTAAAGCTGCTGAAAATTAAAAGGAAAAAGGAAAATCTGAAATAATAACAGATTTATTTAATACTAAAGGAAGGGGAAAAAAAGGGAGAGAAAAGGGGACATAAAGCATGTGGATCAATTAAAAGCAAATGGCAGATACCAATACATCAATATCAGTAATTGCATTTACAGTGAATGGATTAAGATAAAACAAAACTGATGCAAATGTTACTTGCAAAATGATAACCTTATATTATGAAAACAAAGAAAGGCTGAAAGTACAATGATGGAAAAAATGTACTAACTATAAGAAAACTGGAGTAGCTTTATCAATGTCCCAGAAAGTAGACTTTAGGAAAAGATACACTAATTGACAGTAGTGCTGAGAGGGCATCAGAGGGCAGACAGACTGAAACCACAATCACAGAAAACTAGCCAACCTGATCATATGGACCACAGCCTTGTCTAACTCAATGAAACTAAACCAGGCTGTATAGGGCCAACCAAGATGGACAGGTCATGGTGGAGAGTTCTGACAAAATGTGGTCCACTGGAGAAGGGAATGGCAAACCACTGAAGTATTCTTGCCTTGAAAAACCCCATGAACAGTATGAAAAGGCAAAAAGATAGGACACTGAAAGATGAACTCCCCAGGGCAGTAGGTGCCCAATATGTTACTGGAGATCAGTGGAGAAATAACTCCAAAAAGAATGAAGGTAGGGAGCCAAGGCAAAAACAATACCCAGTTGTGAATGTGACTGGTGATAGAAGCAAGGTCCAATGGTGTAAAGAGCAATATTGCATAGGAACCTGGAATGTTAGGTCCATGAATGAAGGAAAATTGGAAGTGGTCAAACAGGAGATGGCAACAGTGAATGTCAACATTCTAGGAATCGGTGAACTAAAATGGACTGGAATAGGTGAATTTAACTCATATGACCATTATATCTACTACTGTGGGCAGGAATCACTTAGAAGAAATGGAGTAACCATCATAGTCAACAAAAGAGTCTGAAATGCAGTACTTAGATGCAATCACAAAAACAACAGAATGATCTCTCTGTTCATTTCCAAGGCAAACCATTCAATATCACAGTAATCCAAGTCTATGCCCCAACCAGTATTGCTGAAGAAGCAGAAGTTGAATGGTTCTATGAAGACCTACGCGACTTTTTAGAACTAACACCCAAAAAAGATGTCCTTTTCATTATAGGGGACTGGAATGCAAAAGTATGAAGTCAAGAAACACCTGGAGTAACAGGCAAATTTGACCTCGGAGTACAGAATGAAGCAGGGCAAAGGCTAAGAGAGTTTTGCCAAGAAAACACACTGATCATAGCAAACACCCTCTTCCAACAACACAAGAGAAGACTCTACACAGGGACATCACCAGATGGCCGACACTGAAATCAGATAGATTACATTCTTCGCAGCCAAAGATGGAGAAGCTCTGTACAGGCAGCAAAAACAAGACCAGGAGTTGACTGTGGCTCAGAGCATGAACTCCTTATTGCCAAATTCAGACTTAAATTGAAGAAAGTGGGGAAAAACACTAGACCATTCAGGTATGACCTAAATCAAATCCCTTATGACTATACAGTGGAAGTGAGAAGTAGATTTAAGGGACTAGATCTGATAGACAGAGTGCCTGATAAACTATGGACAGAGGTTCGTGACACTGTACAGGAGACAGAAATCAAGACCATCCCCAAGAAAAAGAAATACAAAAAAGCAAAATGGCTGTCTGAGGAGGCCTTACAAATAGCTGTGAAAAGAAGGAAAGCAAAAAGCAAAGGAGAAAAGGAAAGATATACCCATGTGAATGCAGAGTTCCAAAAAATAGCAAGGAGAGATAAGAAATCCTTCCTTGGTGATCAGTGCAAAGAAATAGAGGAAAACAAAAGAATGGGAAAGACTAGAAATCTCTTCAAGAAAATTAGAGATACCAAGGGAACATTTCATGCAAAGATGAATAAAAGACAGAAAGGGTATGGACCTAACAGAAGCAGAAGATATTAAGAAGAGGTGGCAAGAATACACAGAAGAACTGTACAAAAAAGATCTTCACAACCCAGATAATCACAATGGTGTGATCACTGACCTAGAGCCAGACATCCTGGAATGTGAAGTCAAGTGGGCCTTAGGAAGCATCACTACTAACAAAGCTAGTGGAGGTGATGGAATTCCAGTTGACCTATTTCAAATCCTGATGATGCTGTGAAGGTGCTGCACTCAATATGCCAGCAAATTTGGAAAACTCAGCAGTGGCCACAGGACTGGAAAAGGGCAGTTTTCATTCCAATCCCAAAGAAAGGCAATGCCAAAGAATGTTCAAACTACCATACAATTGCACTCATCTCACACGCTAGTAAAGTAATGCTCAAAATTCTCCAAGCCAGGCTTAAGCAATACGTGAACTGTGAACTTCCTGATGTTCAAGCTGGTTTTAGAAAAGGCAGAGGGGGAGTTGCTGCAGGTCCTGAAGCGCGGGCTGCAGCAGGTCAGCGGCCACGGTGGCCTCCGCGGCTATCTACAAGTCTTGTTCAGGGCGAATGATGTGAGGGTTGGCACATTAGTGGGAGAAGACAAATATGGAAATAAATACTATGAAGACAACAAGCAGTTTTTTGGCCGACACAGATGGGTTATATATACTACTGAAATGAATGGCAAAAACACATTCTGGGATGTGGATGGAAGCATGGTGCCCCCTGAATGGCATCGTTGACTTCACTGTATGACTGATGATCCTCCAACAGTAAAACCACCTAATGCTCGTAAATTCATTTGGACAAACCATAAATTCAATCTGAGTGGCACTCCACAACAGTACGTACCTTATTCCACCACTAGAAAGAAGATTCAGGAGTGGGTCCCACCTTTGACACCTTACAAGTAAAGACAATGAAAAGCAATTTACGTATAAAATATGGGGCTTTTCCTATAATTGTACTGCTTACTGTTAACTTGATTAAAGTTATTTGATTAAAAAAAAAAAAAAGAAAGAAAAGGCAGAGGAACCAGAGATCAAATTGCCAACATCTGTTGGATCATTGAAAAAGCAAGAGAGTTCCAGGAAAACATCTATTTCTGCTTTATTGACTATGCCAAAGCCTTTGACTGTGGATCACAATAAACTGTGGAAAATTCTGAAAGAGATGGGAATACTAGACCACCTTGCCTGCCTCTTAAGAAACCTGTATGCATGTCATAAAGCAACAGTTAGAACTGGACATGGAACAACAGACTAGTTCCAAATAGGAAAAAGAGTACCTCAAGGCTGTATATTGTCATCCTGCTTATTTAACTTAAATACAGAATACCACATGAGAAATGCTGGGCTGGATGAAGCACAAGCTGGAATCAAGATTGCTGGGAGACATATCAATAACCTCAGATATGCAGATGACACCACCCTTATGGCAGAAAGTGAAGAACTAAAGAGCCTCTTGACGAAAGTGAAAGAGGAGAGTGAAAAAGTTGGCTTAAAGCTCAACATTCAGGAAACAAGATCATGGCATCTGGTCCCATCACTTCATGGCAAATAGATATGGAAACAGTGGAAACAGTAGCTGACTTTATTTTGGGGGCTCCAAAATCACTGCAGATGGTGATTGCAGCCATGAAATTAAAAGATGCTTGCTCCTTGGAAGGAAAGTTATAACCAACCTAGACAGCATACTAAAAAGCAGAGACATTACTTTGCCAACAAATGTCCATCTAGTCAGAAGCTATGGTTTTTCTAGTAGTCATGTGTGGATGTGAGAGTTGGACTGTAAAGAAAGCTGAGCAATGGAGAATTGATGCTTTTGAACTGTGGTGTTGGAGAAGACTCTTGAGAGTCCCTTGGACTGCAAGGACATCCAACCAGTCCATCCTAAAGGAGATCAGTCCTGAGTGCTCACTGGAAGGACTGATGTTGAAGCTGAAACTCCAATATTTTGGCCACCTGATGTGAAGAGCTGACTCATTTCAAAAGACCCCGATGCTGAGAAAGATTGGGGGCAGAAGGAGAAGGGGATGACAGAGGATGAGATTGCTGGATGACATCACTGACTCAATGGACATGAGTTTGGGTAAACTCTGGGAGTTGGTGGTGGACAGGGCAGCCTGGGGTGCTGCAGTCCATGGGATCGCAAAGAGTCGGACACAACTTAGCGGCCGAACTGAACTGAACCGAACACTAATTGAATGAAAGAGAGAATTTTCATGATTATAATGAGATGCACCCTTAATAAAGATATAAACATCAAAATTCAAGAAAGGTAACAGAACATAGCTTTGAAATATACTTGACAGAGTGAAAAGAAGAAATAGGCAAAATCACAATCAAAATGGGGGATTTTTACTGTATCTTTTTCAATAGCATACAGACCAGACATACAAAAAACAAAGAATACAGTAGATGTACAACAAAATAATCAGCACATTTAACAAAGTAACACATAGAGCAATGACCCAACAATGCAAGAGTTCACATTATTGTAAATGCACTAGGAACAATTATCAAAATGACCACATAATAGGACAAAATATTTCACTCTTTGAATTCATACAGAGTATTTACTCTGACCACAGTGGAATAAAATTAAGAATTAAAAAGAAAATATTGTTAGCCATCCCTATTTTGTGAAATTCAGCGGCACCCTTCCAAAAAACACCTGAGTCTGGGAATAAATTTAAAATTTACCAAATATTGTGAAATAATGATAATAAAAATATAATAATAATGATAACAAACACAAAATAATTATATTATCATAAATTCTTCTAATGAAACTCAAGTAGTGCCTAAGGAATATTTATAGCCTAGATTTAGAGAAGAGGAAAGACTGAAAGTGAAAAAAATGTAAGCTTCAATTAAGAAACTAGGAGATAGCCACAGTTATCAAGACAGTATGGTACTGGCACAAAGACAGAAATATTGATCAATGGAATAAAATAGAAAGCCCAGAGATAAATCCACGCACATATGGACACCTTATCTTCGACAAAGGAGGCAAGAATATACAATGGATTAAAGACAATCTCTTTAACAAGTGGTGCTGGGAAATCTGGTCAACCACTTGTAAAAGAATGAAACTGGACCACTTTCTAACACCATACACAAAAATAAACTCAAAATGGATTAAAGATCTAAACGTAAGACCAGAAACTATAAAACTCCTAGAGGAGAACATAGGCAAAACACTCTCCGACATACATCACAGCAGGATCCTCTATGACCCACCTCCCAGAATACTGGAAATAAAAGCAAAAATAAACAAATGGGACCTAATTAACCTTAAAAGCTTCTGCACATCAAAGGAAACTATTAGCAAGGTGAAAAGACAGCCTTCAGAATGGGAGAAAATAATAGCAAATGAAGCAACCGACAAACAACTAATCTCAAAAATATACAAGCAACTCCTACAGCTCAACTCCAGAAAAATAAACGACCCAATCAAAAAATGGGCCAAAGAACTAAATAGACATTTCTCCAAAAAAGACATACAGATGGCTAACAAACACATGAAAAGATGCTCAACATCACTCATTATCAGAGAAATGCAAATCAAAACCACTATGAGGTACCATTTCACACCAGTCAGAATGGCTGCGATCCAAAAGTCTACAAATAATAAATGCTGGAGAGGGTGTGGAGAAAAGGGAACCCTCTTACACTGTTGGTGGGAATGCAAACTGGTACAGCCACTGTGGAGAACAGTGTGGAGATTCCTTAAAAAACTGGAAATAGAACTGCCTTATGATCCAGCAATCCCACTGCTGGGCATACACACTGAGGAAACCAGAAGGGAAAGAAACACGTGTACCCCAATGTTCATCGCAGCACTGTTTATAATAGCCAAGACGTGGAAGCAACCTAGATGTCCATCATCAGATGAATGGATAAGAAAGCTGTGGTACATATACACAATGGAGTATTACTCAGCCATTAAAAAGAATACATTTGAATCAGTTCTAATGAGGTGGATGAAACTGGAGCCTATTATACAGAGTGAAGTAAGCCAGAAGGAAAAACATAAATACAGTATACTAACGCATATATATGGAATTTAGAAAGATGGTAACAATAACCCGGTGTACGAGACAGCAAAAGAGACACTGATGTATAGAACAGTCTTATGGACTCTGTGGGAGAGGGAGAGGGTGGGAAGATGTGGGAGAATGGCAGTGAAACATGTAAAATATCATGTAGGAAACGAGTTGCCAGTCCAGGTTCGATGCATGATGCTGGATGCTTGGGGCTGGTGCACTGGGACGGCCCAGAGGGATGGTATGGGGAGGGAGGAGGGAGGAGGGTTCGGGATGGGGAACACATGTATACCTGTGGCGGATTCATTTTGATATTTGGCAAAACTAATACAATTATGTAAAGTTTAAAAATAAAATAAAATTGGAAGAAGAAAAAAAAAAAGAAACTAGGAGATGAGAAAGCCTAAAGAATAGAGAATGTTGGAGTTAATTAAAAAAGGAACAATAATGAACAGAAAAGAAGGTAAGCATAAGATGGAAAACATAGGAAAAAAACCCTTTAAACATGGCTCATTGAAAATTGATGAACACTGATCAATACCAATGAAGAGCAGAGAGTAAATGAAGTTAACAAAACCAAGAATGAAAAGGGACATCACTACAAATCATACAGATTTTTTGGTCATAGTTTTTGTGTTGTTGTTTGTTTGTTTTTGGCTGTGCTGTGGCTCATGGGATCTTAGTTCCCAGGTCAGGGATTGAACCTGGACCCGTGACAGTGAAAGTCCAGAGATTTAACCCTCGGATTGCATAGCTTTATTAATAAAATTTATACATTTCATGTGGATAAATACACAGAAAGTGTCAATTTCTCCACAGCCTTGCAAACACTTAGGTGTCTTTAAAAAAAAAAAAAACAAACAGTCATTCTGACATGTGTGAGATGATATCTTTCTGGTTTTGATTTACATTTCCCTGATGATTGACAATGTCAAGCATTTTTCATACACCCACTAGCCATTTGTATGTCTTCTTTAGAGAAATGTCTGTTCAAGCCCTTGGCCTACTTTTTAATTCAGTTGTTAAGTTTTGGATTTTTTTCCTTGAGTTGCAGGAGTTCCTTATTTGTTTGCAAATTAATACCTTATATAATTTGTGCTAGCTTGCTTTTTCACTCTGTTGATGTTTCCTTTGGCTTGAAGATTTTTAGTTTGACATATTCCCACTTGTCTATTTTTGCTTTGTTGCCTGTACTTTTGACATCATATCCATGAAATCATGAAGCAATGTGTTTTTATTTTGTGATGAAGCTATCATATATCTAAAATATAATTCTTTTTTTAATTTTATTTTATTTTTAAACTTTACATAATTGTATTAGTTTTGCCAAATATCAAAATGAATCTGCCACAGGTATACATGTGTTCTTATCTGGTGATGATATTACACAATCACACATAGTAAAATAAATTCAGATAAATAAATGAATTCAAAACCTAATTTTGCAGTATATTTCTGCAAATAATTTTACAGTTTTACAGTTTTTACAGTTTTACAGTTTTACAGAAATTTCTGCAAATAATTTTACAGTTCCACTAAAGAATATTCAAAACCTAATTTTGAATTCATTTATTTATCTGAATTTATTTTACTATGTGTGATTGTATAATATCATCACCAGATAAGAACACATGAAACATTTCATTAAAGGCAGAAGTCAAAAAAGTAAACCATTATAGATTTGATAACATAACCCCCCCATTCATATATATAACCTTAAACATATATGCAAAAAATGGGGGAAATATTTACAAAAATATTTAAGAAAGAGTAAGTGATGTTTGTTTATAAGACTATAAAGAAAGCTGAGCACCTAAGAATTGATGCTTTTGAACTGTGGTGTTGGACAAGACTCTTGAGAGTCCCTTGAACTGCAAGGAAATCCAACCAGTCCATCTTAAAGGAGATCAGTCCTGAGTGTTCATTGGAAGGACTGATGTTGAAGCTGACACAACTGAGCGACTGAACTGAAGTGATGTTTGTTTATAGAGAGTTCCTATAAATAAATAAAAATTTTAAAACATTCTAGAGAAAAAAATATTGTCATGAAAGATATCTTAACTGTAATAATGAGGTGGATGAAACTGGAGCCTATTATACAGAGTGAACTAAGCCAGAAAGAAAAACACCAATACAGTATATTAACGCATATATATGGAATTTAGAAAGATGGTAACGATAACCGTGTGTGCAAGACAGCAAAAGAGACAGATGTATAGAACAGTCTTTTGGACTCTGTGGGAGAGGGCAAGGGTGGGATGATTTGGGAGAATGGCATTGAAACATGTATAATATCATATATGAAACAAGTCGCCAGTCCAGGTTCGATGCATGATACTGGTTTCTTGGAGCTGGTGCACTGAGATGACCCAGAGGGATGGTATGGGGAGGGAGGAGAGAGGGGGGTTCAGGATGGGGAACACGTGTATACATGTGGTGGATTCATGTTGATGTATGGCAAAACCAATACAATATTGTAAAGCAATTAACCTCCAATTAAAATAAATAAATTTATATTAAAAAAGAAAAAAGAAAAAAAACTGTAATATAGGAAAGAAGATAATATTTTTGTATATAGGGTTTGTGAAAGTTGCTCAGTCATGTCCAACTCTTTACGACCCCATGGAGTATACAATCCATGGAATTCTCTAGGACAAAATATTGGAGTGGGTAGCCTTTCCCTTCTCCAGGGGTCTTCCCAAGCCAGGGATTGCACCTAGGTTTCCCACATTGCAGGCAGATTCTTTACCCACTGAGTCATCAGGGAAGCCCAAGAATACTGGAGTGAGTAGCCTATCCCTTCTCCAGTGGATCTTCCCGACCCAGGAATCAAACCGGGGTCTCCTGCATTGTAGGCGGATTCTTTACCAGCTTAGCTATCAGGGAAGCCCTAATGTGGATTAAAAAAAAAAAAAAAAAACATGATGCATGTTCTTATGTCGACTATGAAGAGAATAATGCTGTCTTTGAAAATTAATTATTTATTTGGTTGTCCTGGGTCTTAGTTGCAGCATGCAAATTCTTACTTGTGGGATCATAAGAAAAAAAATTGTAACTACATGTGGTGATGGATATTACTGTACATGTGGTGATGATTTACCAATATGTACAAAAACATAAACACTATGTTTTGCACTTAGAACTAATATAATGTTACAAGAATTACATCTCAATTAAAAATTTTAACAAACAAGAGTGGAATATGTGGATAAAATTAATTTCATCCTTACCTCATTTAGGCTTCTCTGGTGACTCAGACGGTAAAGAATCTGACTGCAGTGTGGGAGACTCAATTGTGATACCTAGGTTGGGATGATCCCTTGAAGAAAGGAATGGAAACCCATTCCAGTATTCTTGCCTGGAGAATTCCATGGACAGAGGAGCCTGGCAGGCTATAGTCCACGCAGACACAAAGAGTCAGACACAACTGAGTTGGACACTAACATTTTCACTTAATGTCATTTTGTGGACCCAAATTAAACTCATCACTTAGATTTTAAAATATCAAATCTCACTGCATCCTACAGGGTTGGGACAGACACACAGAAACAGACAGTAAATCACCTGCACACCAGATATAGGCTTCCTCCTTTGGAGAGCATGAGTTGTAATTCCAAGGGTCAGAAGGACACTGCCAGAGAGAGGTGTCAGTTTTCCGACACTGGATTCTATCCACCCACTGTGGCCTAAAACCTTCTCTAAGAGCAACAGAAGAGTTGAGGGTTCCACTGTCCCCACAGCCAAGCTGTCTGCAGATCGTGGACACAGTGATGTCTTCCATGGGGTTACGGCAGACACTGCCCCAGGTCCCATTGTAGAAAACTTCCAGCCACCCAGCACACTGCTGGTCCTCACTCACCATCCTGAGGGCCAGGAACTCTAAGGTTGAAAGAGGAGGAGACAGGACACAGTGAAAATTTTGCTGCATGTTCTAGGTTTTCCTTTCTTCTAGAAATAATAAACATTCATCTCTGACCTTGTTCAAGAGATACCCACTAGATGACAAGACTGACATCACCGCCCTTTTAACTGACTTTGTCCATTTGTATCTGTCTTTCTATTTCTACCACAATGGTGTAGTGGATATGAATTGAGAGGAAGACCAAACTGTGTGGGCGCTAGTCAGGGAGGGGCAGCTGAATTCTGCTTCCTAACAAAATCTTTGAAGAGTATGTTAAGGGATGTGATGTGGATATTAGGGAGATAGGCAGAATAATTAACCCCAAAATGTCTACATCCCAGGCTCTGCAACCTGTGAATATGTTACCATACCTGACAAAAAGGATTTACAGATGTGATTAAGATAAGGACCTTGGGATGGTGAGATTAAGATAGAATATTGTATGAACAATGTGAGCCCAGTCTGAGCACATCCTTGGACCCACTATCCTTAAACATGGAATACATTTCTTAGCTCTGCCTAAAGAGAGAAATGTGACTCTGGCTAATATCTGGAGGCCTGCAGCATTTCTGGCCTGATAATGGATGAAGGAGGCTGTGAATCAAGGGATGTAGACAGTGTCTAGAAGCTTGAGAATTCCATGGACAGAGGGGCAGGGCAGGATGCAGTCCATGGGATCGCAAAGAGTCAGACACGATTGTGCGACTTTCTTTCTTTTTTTTTTTTTTAATCTAGAACATTGAAAAGACAAGAAATAGATTCTCCCCCAAAGGAAATAAATATATGTTGTTTTAACCCACTAATTTAAAATTGTTACTGAAGCAAACGGAAACTAGTACCGTGGGTTTAAATTTTTTGTATGTAACTGGAGAGAGAGCCCTGCTTTCAAGAAAAACTGTAAAAATCGGCTCTGCCAGGAAACACTGCTGAGAAGAGACGACCAGATCCGCAGCTGCTGCGGGAGGAAGTGAAAGCACCTCGTCTTCACGTCTGCTGGAAAGACAGGCTCCATGGGAGGAAGCCTCCTTCGCTGGTCCTTTCAGCATCTCTCCCTCAGGGCTCAGACCCCGTCCTCCAAGGCCCCACCCCTCCCCTAGCCTGTGGACAGTGTGCAGCTCAGACCTGAGCAGATGACCCCCGCGTCCTGCTTGTGTCTGCAGTTGTGCTGCCCCCAGCCCCGGGAAGGGCACCTCCACACGTGGGACTCCTTTCCTGTGCAGTTCAAGTTGTCCAACCAGATGGGCCCTGATCCTGCCCCGAAGTGAGCAGACCCCGTGGCATTGAGGGCTTCTCCACAGCCCAGCTGCCTGCACACCACGCGGGCATCGTCCAGGTCCCAGCCGTCATCACAGATGGTGCCCCAGGAGCCCTGGTCAAGGATCTCCACTCTCCCGGCGCAGGGACCGCCCCCGTCCACCAGGCGGAGCTGCCTGCTGTCTGAGGAGAGAGAAATGGGACAATGGGGCGTCGACCTGGGGAATGAGAAGGGTCTTCTGTCTTGTGGGACCCTCACCTGAGCAGTAGGGGGCGCTGTCCTCTGAGGCCGCAGAGCCTGTAGGTTGAGACACGGAGTCGTTGCACTGGGGAAGCACCTGGATCTGGTTTCCTGAAGAAACAACAATGATCAGAAGTCTGGAAGGGTTGAAGAACAGGAAACTGAATTAAGGGAAATAATGACTTGGTTAGTTAGTTAGTTAGTTCAGTCACTCAGTCGTGTCCGACTCTTTGAGACCCCATGAATTGCAGCAGGCCAGGCCTCTCTGTCCATCACCATCTCCTGGAGTTCACTCAGACTCACCTCCATTGAGTCGGTGATGCCATCCAGCCATCTCATCCTCTGTCATCCCCTTCTCCTGCCCCCAATCCCTCCTGATGGAGCTTATATGAAAGCTGTATTCAGTTCACTTCAGTTCATTCACTCAGTCATGTCTGACTCTTTGCAACCCCATGAACCACAGCACGCAAGGCCTCCTTGTCCATCACCAACTCCCGGAGTCCACCCAAACCCATGTCCATCCAGTCGATGATACCACCCAACCATCTCATCCTCTATCCTCCCCTTCTCCTCCTGCCATCACTCTTTCCCAGCATCAGGGCCTTTTCACATGATAGAGTTCTTCACATCAGGTAGCCAAAGTACCGGGAGTTTCAGCTTCATCAGTCCTTCCAATGAACACCCAGGACTGATCTCTTCTAAGATGGACTAGTTGTATCTCCTTGCAGTCCAAGGGACTCTCGAGAGTCTTCTCCAACACCACAGTTCAAAGCATCAATTCTTTGGTGCTCAGCTTTCTTTATAGTCCAACTGTCATATCCATACATGACTACTGGAAAAACCATAGCTTCTGACTAGATGGAACTTTGTTGACAAAGTATTGTCTCTGCTTTTTAATATGCTGTCTAGGTTGGTCATAACTTTCCTTCCAAGGAGTAAGCGTCTTTTAAGTTCTTGGCTACAGTCACCATCTGCAGTGATTTTGGAGCCCAAAAAAATAAAGTCAGCCACTTCTTCCACTGTTTCCCCATGTATTTCCCACAAAGTGATGGCGCCAGATGCCATGATCGTCATTTTCTGAATGTTGAGCTTTAAGCCAACTTCTTCACTCTCCTCTTTCACCTTCATCAAGAGGCTTTTCAGTTCTTCTTCACTTTCCTCCATAAGGGTGGTGTCATCTGCATATCTGAGGTTATTGATATTTCTCCCAGCAATCTTGATTCCAGCTTGTGCTTCATCCAACCCAGTGTTTCTCATGATGTACTCTGCATATAAGTT
The DNA here is from genome assembly GCF_003369695.1 of Bos indicus x Bos taurus. NCBI lineage: Eukaryota > Metazoa > Chordata > Mammalia > Artiodactyla > Bovidae > Bos > Bos indicus x Bos taurus. The sequence continues at coordinate 17,104,825 of NC_040080.1, read as the reverse complement.
AAATAAACAGGGTGACAATATACGGCCTTGATGTACTCCTTTTCCTATTTGGAAACAGTCTGTTGTTCCATGTCCAGTTCTAACTGTTGCTTTATGACATGCATACAGGTTTCTCAAGAGGCAGATCAGGTGGTCTGGTATTCCCATCTCTTTCAGAATTTTCCACAGTTTATTGTGATCCACACAGTCAAAGGCTTTGGCATAGTCAATAAAGCAAAAATAAATGTTTTTCTGGAACTCTCTTGCTTTTTTGATGATCCAACAGATGTTGGCAATTTGATCTCTGGTTCCTCTGCCTTTTCTAAAGCCAGCTTGAACATCTGGAAGTTCATGGATCACATATTGCTGAAGCCTGGCTTGGAGAATTTTGAGCATTACTTTCCTAGCATGTGAGATGAGTACAATTGTGCGGTAGTTTGAGCATTCTTTGGGATTGGAATGAAAAGTGACCTTTTCCAGTCCTGTGGCCACTGCTGAGTTTTCCAAATTTGCTGACATATTGCATGCAGCACTTTCACAGCATCATCTTTCAGATTTGAAAGAGCTCAACTGGAATTCCATCACCTCCACCAGCTTTGTTAGTAGTGATGCTTCCTAATGCCCATTTGACTTCACATTCCAGGGTGTCTGGCTCTAGGTGAGTGTGAGTGATCACACCATCATCATTATCCAGGTTGTGAAGATCTTTTTTGTACAGTTCTATGTATTCTTGCCACCTCTTCTTAATATCTTCTGTTTCTGTTAGGTCCATACCATTTCTATCCTTTATTGACCCCATCTTTGCATAAAATGTTCCCTTGGTATCTCTAATTTTCTTGAAGAGATCTCTAGTCTTTCCAATTCTGTTGTTTTCCTCTATTTATTTGCATTGATCACTGAGGAAGGCTTTCTTATCTCCTTGCTATTCTTTGGAACCCTGCATTCAAATGGGTATATATTTCCTTTTCTCCTTTGTTTTCTGCTTCCCTTCTTTTCACACCTATTTGGAAGGCCTCCTCAGACAGCCATTTTCTTTTTTTGCATTTCTTCTTGGGGATGGTCTTGATTCCTGTCCCCTGTGCAATGTCATGAACCTTTGTCCATAGTTCATCAGGCATTCTGTCTATCAGATCTAGTCCCTTAAATCTACTTCTCACTTCCACCGTATAGTCATAAGGGACTTGATTTAGATCATATATGAATGGTCTAGTGCTTTTCCGCACTTTCTTCAATTTAAGTCTGAATTTGGCAATAAGGAGTTCATGATCTGAGCTACAGTCAGCTCCCAGTCTTGTTTTTGCTGCCTGTATAGAGCTTTTCCATCTTTGGCTGCAAAGAATATAATCAATCTGATTTCGGTGTTGACCATCTGGTGATGTTCATGTGTAGAGTCTTCTCTTGTGTTCTTGGAAGAGGATGTTTGCTATGAAAGCCGTGACCCAGCAGTAAAGTTATCATACTCTTATTGTTCACCTTCTCTGTGGAGAGTTCTGCTTCTGACAGTATCACAATTTTTGTTTTAACCCAAGTGTTGCTATAAGAATGAGTTAAATAAGTTGTTGTATCCCTATATCTATCCCTGTGCTGTGCTTAGTTGCTCAGTCATGTCAGATTGTTTGTGACCCCCATGGACTATAGCCCACCAGGCTCCTCTGCCCATAGGATTTTTCAAGCAAGAATACTGGAGTGGTTTGCCATGCCCTCCTCCAGGGGATCTTCCCAATCCAGGGATCAAACCCAGGTCTCCCGCATTGCAGCCAGATTTTTTACCATCTGAGTCACCAAGGAAGGCCAAATCTATCCCGAAGTAAAAGCAAAACAAAATTCTTTCTGAAGGATTTCTATAATTTCTTCAATGTCTAACTTTAAAACAAACACTTAAATAAAATAGATCTCGTGAAAAACAGAAAGGAAAAAGGAGACATTGGAAAGAATTTCCCAGATTTTTCACCTGCTAGATTTACCTGACAGAGAATTTAAATAGCCACGATTAAAGTGTTTATGGAAATAATAGACAAAATGTGTATCTTTGCAGAGAAATGATAACAAAAGTGAAGTACTTCTAGAGCTGAAAAATGTGTTAGCTGAAATTAAGAATTAAAGAATAATAGTAGTCATGCACTAGCTCAGCATAAGGTGGAAACATCACAGTGCAAGATCAGAGGATAGTCTTCAATGCAGAAATTCAGGTCACATAACAAGAGTTCTGGTGACATTGTTGTATAGAAGATTTTCCCCCAAAATTTAGCCCAGTTCAGTTCAGTCACTCAGTCATGTCCAACTCTTTGTGACCCCATTGGCTGCACCTCGCGAGACTTCCCTGTCCATCACCAACTCCTGGAGCTTGCTCAAACTCATGTCCATCAAGTCGGTGATGCCATCCAACCATCTCATCCTCTGTCATCCCTTTCTTCTCCCACCCTCAATCTTACAGCATCAGGGTCTTTTCCAATGAGTCAATTCTTCTCATCAGGTAGCCAAAGTATTGCAGCTTCAGCTTCAGAATCAGTCCTTTCAATAAATATTCAGGACTGATTTCCATTAGGACCCACTGGTTTGATCTCCTTGCAGTCCAGGGGACTCAGAGCAGTCTTCTCCAACACCACAGTTCAAAAGCATCCATTCTTTGGCGCTCAGCCTTCTTTATGGTCCAACTCTTACATCCATAAATGCCTACTGGAAAAGCCACAGATTTGACCAAATGGACAATTGTCAGCAAAGTAATGTCTCTGCTTTTTAATATGCTGTCTAGGTTTGTCGGAGAAGGCAATGGCACCCCACTCCAGTACTCTTGCCTGGAGAATCCCATGGGTGGAGGAACCTGGTAGGCTGCAGTCTATGGGGTCGCTAAAGAGTCGGACACGACTGAGCGACTTCACTTTCACTTTTCACTTTCATGCATTGGAGAAGGAAATGGCAACCCACTACAGTGTTCTTGCCTGGAGAATCCCAGGGAAGGGGGAGCCTGGTGGGCTGCCATCTATGGGGTCGCACAGGGTTGGACACAACTGAAGTGACTTAGCAGCAGCAGGTTTGTCATAGCTTTTCTTCCAAGGAGAAGATGTCTTTTAAAACATGGCTGCAGTCACCATCTACAGTGATTTTGGAGCCCAAGAAAATAAAATCTGTCACTGTTTCCATTGTTTCCCCATCTATTTGCCATGAAGTGATGGGACTGGATGCCTTGATCTTAGTTTTTTGAATGTTGAGTTTTAAGCCAGCTTTTTCACTCTACTCTTTCACTTTCATCAAGAGGCTCTTCAGCTCCTCTTTGCTTTCTGCCATAAAGGTGGTGTCATCAGCATATCTGAGGTTATTGATATTTCTCCTGGCAATCTTGATTCCAGCTTGTGCTTCATCCAGCCCAGCAGTTCACATGATGCACTCTGCATATAAGTTAAATAAACAGGGTGACAACATACAGCCTTGACATACACCTTTCCCAGTTTGGAACCAGTCTCTTTTTCCATGTCCAGTTCTAACTATTGCTTCTTGATCTGCATACAGGAGGCAGGTCAGGTGGTCTGGTATTCCCATCTCTTTCAGAATTTTCCACAGTTTGTCATGATCCACACAGTCAAAGGTTTGGCATGGTCAATAAAGCAGAAGTAGATGTTTTTCTGGAACTCTCTTGCTTTTTCTGTGATTCAACAGATGTTAGCAATTTGATCAACATGAAAAGGAAAAACTTTTAGCTGAAGAAAAAGAATATATACTTCATTTTGCTTATGACTTTGGGTCATTAATCAGAAGAAGACTCAGTTTGGCAGTCTTCCAGTGGGGTCTTTCAGTGCTGCAATTAGATGTCACCTGGGGCTGGAGTCATTTAAAGACTTGACTGAACTCTGGTTCTGTAAGGAAATTCCCAGAAGTGTCCTAAGGGTAAAGGAACATCATGGCTTCAACTTAATTCAGAAGGATTTTACATATTCAGGAAGAAATGGGGCAGAAGGGGAATCGAGAAGGAAAGACACTCACACACACACAGAGATTAAAGGGAAATATTGATACTAACATTTAGAAACCCAGGTAAAGGTCATAAAGGAATTTTTATATAACTTTCCCAACATTTTAATGTCTCAAATGACATCAAAATTTTAAAAATTAAAAGATGAAAACAACTCAAAGAGAATTCATTGCCAGGACACTTCCACAAAAATACTCATGACATCAAAAATAAAATACCTAGGAGAAATCCTAGTAGAAGATGGGCAAAATCTCTGAGAAAAATTCAAGATCTAACTGAATGGAAGGATGTATTATGTCAATGATTTGGAAAACTCAACATTGTCAATGTCAATCATCCTCAAATTTCTTTGTCTCCTCTCAAATTTTTAAATGTAATCCCAGTGAAAGTACCCTTAAGCTTTTCTTTTGGCAAAAATGACAAGCTGATTTCTAAACTGATACAAAATACAAGCAACCAAGAATGACCATCACAGTTGGTAAGAAAAGCAACAAATTTAGAGGAGTTAATATAAAGTAACTCTTGTAAATTAAAGTTATTAAGACTAACTACAAAGTTTGAAACTCTGCTCCCGCTGCTGCTAAGTCGCTTCAGTCGTGTCCAACTCTGTGCAACCCCATATATGGCAGCCCACCAGGCTCCCCCGTCCCTGGGATTCCCCAGGCAAGAACACTGGAGTGGGTTGCCATTTCCTTCTCCAATGCATGAAAGTGAAAAGTGAAAGTGAAGTCACTCAGTCGCCTGACTCTTTAGCGATCCCATGGACTGCAGCCTACCAGGCTCCTCCGTCCATAGGATTTTCCAGGCAAGAGTACTGGAGTGGGTTGCCATTGCCTTCTCCGTTGAAACTCTGGGAGATAGTAAAGGACACGGAAGCCTGGTGAGCTGTAGTTCATGGGTCACAAAGAGTCACACATGACTTAGCGATTGAACAACAACAATGACAAAGTTATGATAATTAAGAAAATGCAGTAATGGTGCAAGGATAGACAAATGATAACATGGAACAGAATAGAGAGTCTTAAAAAGGACAGACATACTTGCCCTTCTGCTTATGACAAAGGCGGCACTGAAGTGGGGAAAAGAATCTTTTCAGAAAAAGATTGAGTAATTGGATGTCCATATGAAACCTGACCCTCTTCTTACACCGATATCAATCCCAGAAGGAATGCACAATTATATGCAAGAGAAAGATAATAAAATTTCCATAAGACGCTCATGGAGAATGTTTTTATGATCTTGGAGTAGGCAAAAATTCTCTTTTAAAGGCTATAAGAAGCATTAAATGTACAGGAAAAAGTTGGCAAGTTATGTTTCCATAAGATTAAGAAATGAGTTCGTCAAAGGACACCATTTGATTAAGAAAAAGAAAATAAAAGACCAAGGGTTAAACATGGAAAGTAAGTAACACATATTTGCATCCAAAGACATTGTCATGGTAAGTTGTAATATCATATTTGTAATAGTCAAGAACTGGAAACAACTCAGATTTAAACTGTCAGTAGAATTGATCAGTACATGGCCATGTGATCATTCAAAGTCATACTCTACAGTAATAAAAAAAAAAATAAAGTGCTACAATATACAACATCATGAGTGAATCCCAAACATAATTTTGAGTCTAAAGAAATTAGATACAAAAGATGCATCATACTGCATCATTTTATATAAAGTTCAAAAATTGATAAAACTTTCTATGTTAGTAGAAGTTCAGTAAGTGCTTTTCCCTGTAGAGAGGGGACGACAGTGACTGTGGTGCTGGGGACATTCTCTCTGTTGCTCTGGGTTGGGGTTCATACTGAGGTCTATACTTACTGCTCCTACACTGTTTTCTATGATTATAAGTAAGCAACAATGTTGCTTAAAAGTATATTATTCCCCTTCACACTTCTTGCCCTGACCTGAAAAATGAAGGAACAATGAGAAGATCCATATTTCACCAAGAAATATCTGACTTTGAAGTCCATTTTCCCTCACTCTCTGCTCTTGGAAACATTTCACTCCAGGAGCATCCTGAGTACCAGTAGCCCTTTCCTCTCTCTTACCTGAGCAGATCACAGAGGCTGTGTTGCCATGGGAACAGTCAGGACCACCCAGGACAGTCACAGGACAACTCCACAGGAAGGACTCAGCCCCTGAGCAGTGAAATCGGGCTGTTAGGATCTGATCACCTTCTTCCACCAAGTGTGGTCCTCCGGGGGTGGAGATGGCAACTCCACAGCCGAGCTGACGACAGATAACATTGGCATTGGCCAGACTCCAGTGGGAGGCACAGAGCGCTCTCCATTGTCCAGAAATGTTCATCTCCACCTGCCCCTCACACTGAGAGGAGCCGTTTGTCATGAGCCGGACTTCTGAGTATGCTGGTAGAAGAAGACAGAGTTTCAGCAAAATCACATGACTTTCTCACCTGAATAGGGTGTTCACAGAGGTGAAAGGCCTGACCTGCATCTCACCTGAACAAACAACCTGAGCAGATCCACTGTGGTGACACGTGCCCCCTGGACAGGGCACTCTGGGGCAGACTGAGAGCTCAGGCTCCTCCCCCTCACACCTGAACTCTTCAGCCCAGACCTGGGCACTGGACTCTCTGAAGAGCTCATGTCCCAGGACAGACACAGCCTTGCCACAACCCAACTCTGCACAGATGATCTGGGCAGTGGCAAGTGTGAAGTTCCCATCAGACACTGGGATCCAAGCTTCTCCAGAATGCACTTCTACTCGCCCTGAGCAGGGTCCATCCCCTCCAGCCAGACGCACAAATCCTAAGAGGAAACAACAAAACCAGTGTTCATGGTACTGACTTGAAACTGCACATTACAGGCCGTGGTGTGAAAGTTTTTCTTTTTAGAAGTGGAGCATGTAGAGAGTCTTTGATAGTTAGTGTCATAATTGAATTTTCTTGAGCAGGTTTCTAAACAGAAATTCAGGAGGATTACAAGGTCAGTTTGGAGTGGCTGAATCCTAAGAACATACACTTTGAGACTGGTTAGAAATCTGAATTCCTCGGTCTAGGAGCCTAGAAACTACAGAGCCCAATTCAGATCATTGGAATGGCTGAATACTGGAAACACATCTTTTAGCATTGGTTGAAGAAGTGAATTTCTCATTTAGCAGCCTAATACCTATAGATCCAAGGATAATGTGTAATATGCCAGCACTTGAAAGTAGAGATATGCAGAATGGAACCCACCCAGAGAAACATGGGCTATGATATGAGAGACCTAGCATCCAGACAAGCTTAGAAAGCTTTCCTGGAACTTGTGGGGCTAATATTCTGATCAGTTTTCTCTCCCAGGAGCTAGTTCTCAAGTGACTTAGGTGAGGGAAAGTCTTGAGGCTGGATCCATGAGGGGATGCCAACCTGTAGATGGGTGACGCCTCCAGAGAAGAAATATGGACACTATTACTAATTCGTGTTTATGTCATCACATCTTGTCTTTTCAATGGCAAAAATTCCATTAATTTCTTCAGTGACCTTAGTGGGAAAGAAGATGAGTTAAGAAAACTCAGAGAGTCACAGAGAGAAAGTCCCGGCCATCTCTCTTGAAACCCTAGGATTTGTCAAAGGACCTGGTAGAGTGTGTGTTCTCAGTGGGACCTTACCAGACAGCTGAGTTTCCAGATCATCTCCTATTAAAGGTTTTTCTTCTGAAACAGGACTCATAGAAAATGCTAATTGATTTTAATACTATCATTGTACTAATTCTAACAATAGAACAATATGCATTCTTCTCAAGCACAAATGAAATATTCTCCAGGCTAGGTTACAAATAAGTCTTAACAAATTCAAAAATATTAAAATAATATCTTTCATGACCATAATGGGATAGAAATAAAACTCAATAGTAATAAGGAAACAGGAAATTCATGAATATATAAAAATTAAACCACACTCTTCTATTTTAAGACTGTTTTCTCTACTTCTATTAAGAATGCCATTGGGATTTAGATAGGAATTGCATTAAATCTGTAGATCACTTTGACAAGTACAGGCATTTTAACAATATTACTTCTTCCAGCCCAGAAGCACAGAATGACTTTCCATTGATTATATTGTCTTTAATTTCTTTCATGCATGTTTTACAATTCTAAAAGAAGGAAGAAGAAGGAGAAGGAGGAGGAAGTGAGCAAACAAGCCATCATTTGGAGAGTTCCAAGTTGAAAAAGCCTCAATACAGACAAAATATGTAAATATTTGTGGGAAACACTTGTTGAATAGGTTGTTAGCATATTACATCACCCTCTGCTCCTCCCATCTACCACTTAAGCTGCTATCCTTTTTCATTTCTCCCACTTCAGACAAGCAAACACAATTTTAAAAGACACAGATGAATGGAAAAGAAAATCAGAAAGGATAGCTACTGCTGTAGAAGTAGGGTGTAGGTGGGGCATACGGCAGGCAAGGTGGGATCAAGGAAGTTTTAAAACTAAAGGAGAGAAAAATAAAAGTTTTTTTTTTTTTATTAAAAATAAAAGTTCATCATTTGGTCATTAGAGGAACACATTTTGAACAGAATGAAAATAACCCAATGAAAAAACTTTATTTGATTCATCAAGTACAATTCCCTGATTTTTAGATGTGTTCTGATTATTTACTTCTAAAGTTCTTACTGGTAAAGGACTGCTTAGTGATGCCCAACATCCAACCAGAAAATTATTAGAATTTCCAAAGGGGAAAAATGTAACACATAACACATTTTAAAAAATAATCATTTAAATCAACTTCAGAAATTACAGAAATGATTGAATTGGCTGAAGATATCTTTAAACCACTAATATCAATATGCTTAATGAACAATCAAAATAAACAGGGAGGAAAACTAGGAAAAATAAACAAATGAGACTTCTAAAACTGAAAAAATATAGTATTGGAATGAACAATTATTTGGATTAATTACACAAGAGACTAGACATTGCAGAATAGAAGAACTGGGAAGTAAAACACAGCAGTAGAGACTATCTAAACTGAACCAAAGAGAGTAAAAAGGCAGAAAAATATGAATGGAAACTCCATGGCATGTAGGATAATATAAAAATATATAAAATATGCGTATCTGGAGATTCAGAATAAGGGCTGTGCTGAAAAATATTAAGAAAAGATAAATGAAATCTTTTCCAAATTTATTGAAAACTATAAATCCACTGATTCAAAAAGCTAAACAAACCCCGAACAAGGTAACGAAATCATTCTCAGAAAACATGACAATGTAAATACTGAAATTCAGTGGTAAACAAACAAACAAACAAAAATATCTTAAGAGCAGCCAGGGAAATTTGACACACTATATACAGCAGAACAAAAGGATAAGTATTATTTACTGACTTTTTGTTGGAGGCAGTGAAAGTCAGATGACAATGTAAAAACATATTTAAAGTATTGGGGTTGGGCATTTGTTACTCTAGAATTGAATCACCTATAAAAATACTTTTCAAAACTGAATGAAAATTAAGATGACTTCAGATAAATGAAAAATGATAGAATTGGAGGCCACCAGACACACACTACACAAAACTGCCTCAGAAAGTTCTTCAAGCTAAAGGGACATGACAGCAGATGAAACCATGGATCCACTCAAAGGTATAGAGTCTGTGCTAGATGTTGATTCTCTATTAGAAGATTTAAAGCAAAAATATTAGCAACAAACTACAAGATTCATAATAAATTTGTAAGTAGAACGTATGACAATGACAGCACCAATGACCAAAGTGGAAGAAAACTATAGTGACTGACATTGCATGTTGCGACATAACATCATTTCAAGGTAGAATGTAATTAAAGATTAGTAATTCAACATGGGCTTCCCCAGTGGTTCAGTGGCGAACAATCCATCTGCCAATGCAAGAGATGCGGTTTTGATCCCAGGTCTAGGAAAATCCCAGATACCACGGAGCAAATAAGCCCATGCACCACAATTAGTGAGCCTGTGCTCTAGAGCCCGGGAGCCACGACTACTGAAGCTTGAGCACCATAGAGCCTTGCTCCACAGCAAGAGAGGCCACCGCAGTGAAGACCTTGTGCACTGCAACTAGAGAGTAGCTTCTGATCTCCACAGCTAGAGAAAAATCTATGCAGCAATGAAGACCCAGCACAGCCAAAAATAAATAAAAATTATTTTAAAATTTAAAAAAAAATCAACATTATCACCTAAAAATCTGATATGATTAATAAGCCAATAGAGTTTTAAGATAAAATAATATACTCAATGATTAAAATAGGAACAAAGATATAACAAATAGCAGGCAAGTACACTTAAACACAATTATATGTATATAATTACATTATATACATAATGTATATAATTACATTAAAGGTAAATAATTTAAGTACTCCAAATAAAAAACAAGATGATCAGACCAGATAAAATAAGACAAAACAATATACTGCCTATAAATACATATGTGTTTGAATATAAACACAGAAACATATTAAAAAGGTAAAAAATTATATACTATGCAAACACAAATCAGAGAAGGCTGTATACAGTATCTATATTAATATCATACAAAGTCAGACTATAAGACAAAGAATACATTCAGAAAAAAAGAAACATTTTATGGTAATAAAATACAAAAGAAATTATATACTAGCAAATCTGGTGGCTTAAAAATAAAATGATGCTTGGAAGAAAATTTAGAACCTTGATGCTTCCTTGATACCTACATTAGAATAAACATAGAAACAGAAGAAAATGATCCAAGACTCAAGAATCTACAAAAGCAACAACAATCATAACTGGAAAGTGAAAGTCACTCAGTCGTGTCTGACTCTATGACCTTGTGGTCTATACAGTCCATGGAACTCTCCAAGCCAGAATACTGGAGTGGGTAGCCTTTCCCTTCTCCAGGGGATCTTCCCAACCCAGGGATTGAACCCAGGTGCCGCGCATTGCAGGCAGATTCTTTACCAGCTGAGCCACAAGCGAAGCCCAAGAAAACTGGAGTGGGTAGCCTATCCCTTCTCCGGGGGATCTTCCTGACCTAGGAATCAAACAGGGGTCTCCTGCATTGCAGGCAGACTGTTTGCCAGCTGAGCTATCACAGAAAATCATAACTGAAAAAGAGGAGTGAAAACTGAGTACAGAAATCAACTAAGTAGAAAGCAAATACAAATCAAAAAAATCAATAGGGTCCATTAGTGATTCTCTTAAAAAGAACATTAACACGGATAATCTTCTAGCAAAATCAATTAAGAAAAAAGAGGGAACACAAATTAACAACACCAGTAACAAAAGGAGGAATATCATTATAGATCTTCCCAACATTTAAAGATAAGAGATATGAACCAGTGTTATTCTAAATTGAAATTTTTTTGTAAAGTGGGCCTAGTCCTTGAAAATGCATTACTTGTGAAACGCAACTCACCAAAATCTGATACAAAAAAAAGAGAAAAATATGAGTAAACTTATATTTGTTAAATAAACAGAATCCGTATTATAAAAACTTTCCTCTAAGAAAACTGCAACCTCCAAATGCTAGCACTTCCACAGAGCTCAGAAATGACTCCCACAACAGGATAAAGGAAGAGAGGGAGGGAAAGAATGAGGGCAGGAAGGAAGTGTAACACAGAGGCTGTGGTGAATGTACGAGTTGACCTGCATCTTTCCAACCCTCCCCTCCTGCAATCCTCGCATCTTCATCCCCTCACCATTTTGCACTTCAGTACTGTAGTACCTGGTGGCTCAGAAGATAATCAAGACTCTGCCTGCAACGCAGGAGACCCAGGTTTGATCCCTGGGTGAAGATGATCCCCTGGAGAAGGAAATGGCAACCCACTCCAGTATTCTTACCTGGAGAATCCCATGGACAGAGGAGCCTGGTGGACTAGGGTCCATGGTATCACAAAGAGTAGGACAGGACTGAAGCAACTTGGAACACTTGCACCACAGTCCTTCTCAATTTGTTTAGCCCCTCATTGAAAGCTCCTCCTTATTTCAAACAAGCTTCCCTACAGCCTTCTCTAGTCATTGTTTCTACTCTAGATTTCTCCTAAACACAGTACTCCACTTCCAACAATCCACTACTGAGGCTGAAATTTCTCTTCCATACCTGACTCCTAAGATTAAGCAGAAGAAACTCCAAGAGTTCGATTTTGATTAAGATAATGAAAAGACAAGCTATTCTAATCTTATCTCTACTAAATCACCACCACTTAACTTCATCATTAAAACATGTCTGAAAATACAGAAAAGACAGACCAAGGGGAGGGAACTAGTGACAAAAAGAGAAACAGAAGGAACCTGGAACCATTCATAAAAATGTGAGAGCCTAAGTTAGAGCAATGGTAGTCAGGGAGTACAAACCACAAGCAGTGTTTAAATATCAGAGCATTCTCCAATTCTTTACTTTTAAGTGTATCTTAACTGGAATTAATATCAAGACATCAATCTTCTTAGGATGATAACATTCGGAGTTCTAATTTCACAGAAAGTTCAAACATCACACACTCCATTTTCGTTCAGATGCTGATTTATCAAAATATGGTAGAGACACCTGTAGTGTTTCCACAAATTTATCTGCAGTTGGAACCATGATTAGGACATTGTGACAATGACAAAGGTTACTTGAGATGCCAGAAAACAGGTTTGCTTAAAGCAAAAGTTTCTAACTAAAATTTAAAAGCACCTTGAAAATAATTATTTTTAATAAGAATAATAAAGAGAATGGAAGAAAACTTTTGAAGAGATGAATAGATTTATGACATAGTGCTGTAATGGTTTCACAAATGCATGCTTATCAAGCAGTTTTGTATGTCAGTCATACCTCAATAAAGTACCTTTTAAAAAGGAAAAGAATTGTTTTCTTAAGGGCTTCAACTAGAATCATCAAAGATCTGCTGAAGGTGAGATTAGAAAAGATCACTTTTCCAATGACCTTCCTCAACATAAACACCCAAGAGCTGATTGGCTGTGGCTGCTAAGGACCTACTGCAGATGTCCTCAGGGCTCCCTTGTCCCACGATCACATCAGATGGGGTGATTCTTGCCTAAGACCAGCTCCCTACTTCAGGAAACTCACTGTGATAACCAACAATATCTTCCTCCAGTCCAGCTGCTCTGATGGGATTAATATCCTGGACATCTAATCCACAATTATGATAACAACTAGAAGCCTCTCTGTCAAATACTGTGAACACCCACCCACACCCTAGTTTCACTGCTGTCTTTACTGCATCCACCTTGGCACAGGTCAAACACATAGACAGCACTGAGCACTTCTTAGGAGTCACTTCAGGTCCTCTTAGCTTCACTGCCTCTTATACGTGATGCACTCCAGCTGCTGTGTTGTAAACTTCAAGACTGCATTTTCCTGCTCCCTCAACATCCCTGCAAATGTGATGTGAGCTCCCCACTCGGTTGATCAGGTGCACCAGTGTGATGAGATTGTTTTCTGCCACAATCCCACTTTGGCTTCCTCTGACTGTGACCTAGAGACATTTAGATGCACCAGTGAAATCCCTTCACACCTTTTCCTTGTGTAACTGCACCCTGACCCCTGGTATGGTCACTTGTCCGCAGGTCTTCACATGCCATTTGGGGTCACGATTGCTTGGTTGAGCGTTTTCTATTGTCACATCCTCCACATACCAACATGGAGGAGTGTGACTCTTTTAGACCCTATGAGTATGATAAACCTTGTTGCCCACAACTCTTTTACGACCCCTCCCCTCACCATGTAGCCACACCCTAGTGACCATTACGTCAAAGAAAACAGAACAATTACCATGATGAGACTACATCACAGAAGCCGAACCCAGAAGCTGTATCTGTATGAAACTTTTGACCTCACCTCTCTGTCTCCTGTGACACATCACAAAGATCCTTCACCCAAGTATGCTCTAAAGGCTGTATCCATAATCTCAGTCATTCTGGTAATAAGACAGAGGCTTTTCCTGCTAGAGATCCCCACACAGACCAGACAGGACTTACCTGAGCAGACTACTCCAGCATCCCGACCATGATTATAGCCATCATTACGATAGTCTTTAATATTAGAATGCTCACAGTCACTGACAGTTGACTCTGTCCCTTCACATGAAGTATACAAAAGCCAAATGGGGCCAAGTCCTGGCCCAAAATAAGCCCCTCCAGGAAAACCAATGGCAGCTCCACACCCCAGCTGTCTGCACACTACAGATGCATCCTTCAATGTCCACCTGTAACCATCCACTGTGCCCCATTCTCCTTGGTGCTTCACTTCCACTCTCCCCTCACAGCGATGGACTCCATCCTTCAACCTCAGCTCCAGAGCTGCAAGAGAGACACAGACACAGGACACAGGAGAGATTTTAGGAGACCATGTAGTGGTGTATGTTTAAAATGTAAGCTCTCTGAGGAGTAAAAGAGTGCATGGGATATAGTATTTCCTGACCTCTGTGATATAAACATTCCCACCGTGGCTAACTCTAAGCTCCCAATGTGCCATCACTGAACCTGGAGCAGGAAGTGATGCACCAGGTGTTTCTCACGAGCCTGTAGAACCAGCTCCAGGGACACCACCGAGGACAGGCCTTCAGGGACTCTGGATGCTGCCCTCCCTGTAGATGTGCCCATGGCTACTAGGGCCCAGCTTCCCCATCAGTTACAGCTCATGGCCCCGGATCCGGGAAGGAATCGTCCCTCTCCTTCCCTGTCCGTAAGGAGCATCTCATCCAGCTCAGGAACAGAGGCTGGGGTAACAGGCTCTGAAATGTCCTGGCTATTCCTGCCACCTGGTGTTCATGTCCTTGTGTAATCCACACTCCAATGTACCTAGTAACACGCATCTAACAAATGGAATTTGAAAAAAGTGATCAGATGTCACTTTAGCGATTAAGTTTCAAGATGACTCTGGTTTCTGCATTAAAAAGGAGTTCATTTGTAGGAACATTATAGATGGAGACATTACTAGTGTTCAACAACATTTAAAATTCTCTTTTATGAGCATGTGGAAATAGTAATACTTCCTTGCCTATTTGAAGTTAAGCATAACCATGTGATCTGGCTCATTCAACAAAGTGGCAGAACAAATGATGTCACTTCCACATAGAAACATTTAAGAGCCAGTATATTTTTCTACCACAGTGAATATTGCAGCCTTGTATCACAGTGGGATATAATACAATGGTGGAGAATCCAACAACCTGAGTGCTTGAAGAATTACCATAGCAGAAGTCCTGCCAAAGTGAACAGAACATGTTATATAAGGATACATTTTGTATTTTTACTATACCATACCTAGCTTACTTTTACTAAAATGGAAAATAACAGCAGAAAATTGACAGAAAGAAAAATACTAAGATAAAGACTAGGTATATAAAATTGAGAAACATCTATACTAACATCTAAAACCCCAAGAACAAAAAGAGATGTCAGGGTAGAGTAGACTGAAGCCTTAGATTTACCGAAAGAAAAAAATAAAATTGCCAATCTAAAATTCTACACTCAAAACCATTCTCTCAAAGAATAAAGACCTCAAATGTGCCATTACCAAAATGCTGATGTAGGAGACAGCAGCCTCCATCCTATGAAAAAAGACCAAACTTAGACAGCCATCAGTAACAAAAACAGCTCCAGAAGATCTGAGTACCCTAAGAAGTTTGACCATGCCAAGATACTATCATTTTGGAGGCATCATTACATCCTCCAAACCAGAATCACTCAGTGTCAAGGGTGCCAGGAGAGTTCCTCTCACCAGGAGGGTAAGAGCAGGCTGAGTAACCAGTGTCCCTAGCCTTTGGGGGCACCATATGAAAGTCCTGCTTCAGGTTCACTTCACGCAGACCTGCAAAGCTGAGCCAGTCTTATAGAGATGGCTAGGCATAAGAAAGAAGAGCAAAGGACCAATAGCAACCACATGACAGGAGAAATCACAGTTCACAGTGACGTGCTCTGCAGACAGATGCAGCAGATTTTACCCCTGAAAGAATTAATAACAGCACAGATGATGGTTTCCAGTAGTCATGAATGGATGTGAGAGTTGGACAGTAAATAAGGCTGAGCCCTGAAGAATCGATGCTTTCAAACTGTGGTGCTTGAGAAGACTCTTGAGAGTTCTTTGGAGAGCAAGGAGATAGAACCAGTCAATCCTAAAGGAAATCCACCCTGAATATTTATTGAAAAGACTGATGCTGGAGCTGAAGCTCTAATATTTTGGCCACCTGATGCAAAGAGCTGACTCATTGGAAAAGACCCTGATGCTGGGAAAGACTGAAGGACAAGGAGAAGAGCAGCACAGGATCAGATGTTAGATAGCATCACCAACTCAATGGACATGAGTTTGAGCAATGAGCCATTGTTGGTCTTGGCCTTTGCTGTCTTCCTAGGCCTTTCCACAACCTGAGCACCTGCAACCATTAACTCCCCGACAGAGGCACCTGCAACAAGCCCCCAAAGCCAAATGTGCACACACCATTGGCTCTGGCCACTACCACTGCTGGTCATGACCCTAGGCTCTGGAACCAGAGGCACTGCTGAGAACACTAACTACCATTCCAGTGACAGCAGACCCCCTGCAACACTTGCCAAACACCACACAGTTGTCAGTGCTGTGGACATCAGCAGCCTGAGCCAAACAGCCTCATGCCCTCCCGGACCCAGTGCCACCTTATGCCTCTGCACTTGGCACCCTCAGTACATTCCAGTGTGCCACTACCCAGAAGTGAAAGGCTTTCTCTACTGAATCAGGACATAGAGTCTGGCAGAGGTGACAGCTTTTTTAAATGTGCAGACATCTACAAGAGAATGACACCAAAGGAATACAGTAAACCTCTTGTAACCAGCTCAAATTAATGGAGATCCAAGAACTGCCTGACAAAGAATTCAAAATAATACTTCAAAAGATGCTCAGAGAGTTACAAGAAAATTCAAATATTTATGGATAACAGGAAAATAATACAAATAAAATAAGAGCAATAAAGACATATACTTAAAAAAAAAAAAAGAACTAGCCAGATATTTTGAAGCTGAATAATAAATGAATGGGTTTTCCAGGTGACGTTAGTGGTAAAGAACCCATCTGCCAGTGCAGGAGATGTAAGAGACTCGAGTTCAATCCCTGGGTCTGGAAGACCCCCTGGAGGAGTACATAGCAACCCACTCCAGTATTCTTGCCTGGTGAATCCCAAGGACAGAGGACCCTGGAGGGCTACAGTCCATGGGGTCACAAAGAATCACACATGACGGAGGTGATTTAGCATGAACACAATACAATGAGTAAACTGAAGAATTCAGTACAGAGATTCAACAACAAACATGACCAAGGAAAAGAAAAAAAAAAAAGAACCAAAAAGTTAGAAGAAAGATCAGTTGAATAGAGGAACAAAAAGAGAATGAAAAGAATATAGAAAGCAGTGGGAACTATGCACACCATAAAAAGAAACAATGTATTGAATGGAGTCACAGGAGAAAAGAAATAATGGCTGAGGAATTCCCTGGTGATGAAGTGGATAAGAATACGCCTGCCAGTGCAGGGGACGTGAGTTCAATCCCTGGTCCAGGAAGACTCCACATGCCGCAGAGCAACTAAGCTGGTGTGCCACAGCTGCTGAAACCTGTGCACCTAGAGCCTGTGCTCTGCACCAAGAGAAGCCACCACAATGAGAAGTCTGTGCACTGCAGCGAGGAGCAGCCCCTGCTTACCACAGCTAGAGAAAGCCCGCATGCAGCCAGGAGACCTAGCAAAGAAAGAAAGACTGAGAATTTCCAAAACCTGGGGGAAATCTGGACATGTAAGTTCAAGAAGCTAATAAGTAACCCCAAAATTTCAATTCAAAACAACCTTCTCCAAGACGCACAGAGTAAACCATCCAAAAGCAAAGACAAAGAGAGAACTCTAAATGTCTAAAGAGAAGAAAAATATCCTGTCACCCAAGAGGACTCCCGTAAGGAGATTGGCATATTTGTCCAAAGAAACCTTGCAGACCATGAAGAAGGATTGATAACATACTCCACTTTCACTCAGGGGAAAGCAGCTCCCAGGGAGGGACAGGAGAGGGCACGAGAGAAAGTGCTCCCTACAGAGTCACAGCAGATCCTGGGAGGGAAAAGGACCATCCCAGGCTCCCAGCACATCAGAAAATGAGTCACCGGGACTGGGGCAGGGACTTGGGAACTTAGACACCTGAGGCTATGCATCAACTGATCTCTACAGACAAGCGGTCCCCTCTCCTGGATGCGGGCTTCTCTGCTCCCTAATGACACCTGGGGGGAACAGGCGAGGCCAGCAGACAGAACCTCTCACAGAGCCCAGTGCTGGGCAGACACGTCAACAAGCAGAGGGGAGCCTGGGGGATGGGAGCCGGAGAGAGGCAGGCAGGTGCACAATTATCTCTGATCCAGTTACAAGGAGTGGCCGTGACACCCAGCCCTGTGGACACCCTGTGTGCTTCACAGGCCAATGGACTCAGTCCATGCTCAGCAGCCCCGTTCCTGTCATGCAGACAGGCTCCATCCCCCTTACACACACAGCCTCACACACTCCCACATACACACACATATTCTCACACAAATTCACACAATCTCCCACGCTACTCAAACACTCCTCACACACCCTCACTCACCCTCACATACTCCTCACACACCCTCATACACCACTCAGACACTCCTCACATACTCCAAACACACACATACACACTCTTCACACCCTCACACACACAAATACATAAACTTCTCACACACACATACACCCTCACACACTCCTCACACACACACACACATACTTCTCATACCCTCACACACGCACACCCTCACACACTCCTCACCTGCACACATACACACACACACACACAAAAAAAAAACACAAGCACAGAGCCTACAGGAGCACAGACACAGGAAACACGGGGACCCAGGGGCAGTGCTCACATACCAGGCACGTGGAGCAGGTGGGAACAGCCCAGAGTGCCAGCTGGGGTTAGTCGCTGGAACTTGCACACACTGGGAGCCATTGGGACCCTCGAAGCTCCCTGAGGACAAGGGAGACAGCGGAGGAGACTCAGGCTGACCCAGCTCGGTCCAGACCAAACCTCACTGCTCTGTAAAATCTGCCGCTATGACCGGTGGACCCCCCACAGGAGACGGACCAGTATTCTCAGCCACAGTGCTTCCTTTTTGGTGAAAAACACTAAGACTGCAGCTCCACAACTCCACACACCTTTCCCTTCATCAAGGCATCCACTCCCTGCTGTGGACCCAGGACAGGGGCAGCTCTTACCTTGACCACCCACCACGGTGCCGAGGAGGAGGACACAGAGTCCCCGCAGGGAGAGGTGTCTGCCCAGAGCCATCCTGACCCCACGTCCTCAAGGTCACAGTCCCAGCTGCAGGATCAGCCTGTGAGGAGGCGTCAGGGTGCCGACTGGGGTCTATATAGACCACCCCTTACACCCTCCCTCCCGAGAGCCAATAGCGACACCTCTCACCATTTCAGGCACTATCGGAGGCTGCATCTGCCACTTTCTGCAGCTCAGACACCAATGAGCTTCTGAATCTTCAACATCTCCTTATATGAGCAACACGGTCCTTTGACCTCCTTCTTCCGTGGTCCTGAGAGCCAGGCCCCATAATCAGGGCTGGCGTAGAAAACTATGAGTACCTTTCTTTCCTCTGATCACCCTGGCCAATCCCCAAGGACTGAGATTTCACAGAGTCAGGTTGTGGAAACGATTGGCCCTCGGGGAATAACTCTAGTGGAATCAAACACTGATCTTCCCAGTACTGACCTCAGGCTGGAAGCAGAGTACTACAAGAAGGCTTGAAATACAAGAATATTTATTGGGCCAGCAGAAAATGAGGACAAGGATTTCAGGAATTCACAGGTGACCATGGAGAGGGTGAGGTGGAAACCATTAAGTTGAGGGGATGAGTCTGCTGGTCTTTCTTCTCTTCTCAGAATGATCTGGAGACTGGGTCCTGGAGAAGGTGTATTTATGCTCAGTTGTGTCCTACTCTTTGTGACCCCTGGGATGTAACCCGCCAGGCTCCTCCGTCCATAGGCTTTCCCAAACAAGAATACTAGAGTGGGTTGCCATTTCCTTCTCGAGGGGTTCCTCTAGACCCAAGGATCAAATCCATGTCTCCTGTGTCTCCTGCATTGACAGGGGGGTTCTTTATTGCTGAACCACCTGGGAAGCCCTATAAGGGATTTTCACACATGCTAAATCCCTTTCCCTTTATTGCATTTCATTTTATATGAAATACCCCTTTCACCTAGTCAACAAATGATGCTTCAGGAGAGAAAGAGATTGCTGTTACAGGAAACAAAGAGAAAGTAGTAGTCATCATTCAACCCTAACCCTCCAAAATAGGAGTGGGGCTCTATAGAAGAAAATATATAGCTTAGAAAGATTAACATTTTCTAAACTTCACGATTTCTGCCTTTGGAAAGGGAAAGTTTGGTTTGATAGGATTCAGAACCCACCTGTATTATTAGCCATAACTAAAGAAGATGCAAAATATTATTTAAGGGAACTGCCCCCAGAGAGAATGATAAATAGAAAGTATTCTGCTGCACTCTGGCTGCAGGCAAGGGGCAAAGAAGATGCTAACAAAGCAGAAAAGAGAAGTCCATTCATTCTGAGTTCAAGAGGAAAGTTGGCGGCAAGAACGGAATTCCAGGTGGACTGAGGGCACAGAGCCAAGCAGGAGGGACTGATGTCCAGTGTGGCCATTGCTGCCTTGTTGTGTCCCACTGATCAGAGAAGCCCCCAGATGCTCTCCAGAAAGTAGCCCAGGGATGCATATAGAGACAGAGAAGAGCAGTAAGGATGCAAGACAGAGCTCCCCCATCGAAAGTCAAGGTCACTAACAAACTGCCCTCATTCCTCATACTCCCTCAGGCTCAAGATTCCCATGATACACCTTCTGGTCCACACAAACCCACCGTGAGGCCCCCTCACGCTGACTCTCATCATTTCAGCACAAACTTGGGAAGGACCCACCTGTGACACACACGCCCCAGAGTCCCCACCAGAGCTCAGAGATGGCGTCACACCCTTCCCCACCCACACCTGAAGGTCTTAATGAAGCCAACACGGAGGGAAGCTGTGGACCAGTCCACAGACTTGTCACATCCCCCACTGGAAGGACCCCTCATCCCGGTCAGCAGACACAGTTTCTCTGTCCTAACATACCCATCCTTCCTACTTGAGACTCAGGTAAATGAAAAGGGAGAAAAGTCAATTGAACACATGCTTTTCTCCCTCTAAATATGTTAATATTAACCTGTTATTTTATAACACTTGTCCTGTGTTCCTCTGACTTCCAAGCCCCCATCTGTACATGAACCCCATCTCCTTCTGGATGCTTAACACAGTAGTGATAATAACCGATTATAAATGTCAGAACCAGAATATAAACTCAGGTGCTAGGGTAGGAACAGGATCTGCTCAGTCACTAGAGTCGATGCTCTTCTCCCCCTGGGACCCAGAGTCACCATTCCTTACCCAGTTATGGACTCTGCAGCATCACCGGAAACCACCAGACAAACACCTAGAACACAGGACGTGCTTCCTAGAGTCCAGTCATTCCTCCCACAGGATGACACAGAGATGAGTTTAGTGAACCAGGTACACATAGTCTCACCTCAGGATTGAGACCTCGTAGGTAACATACTGTTAGGGACTCCATAC
The DNA here is from genome assembly GCF_003369695.1 of Bos indicus x Bos taurus. NCBI lineage: Eukaryota > Metazoa > Chordata > Mammalia > Artiodactyla > Bovidae > Bos > Bos indicus x Bos taurus. The sequence goes on along the minus strand of NC_040080.1, from coordinate 17,083,274 downwards.
CCCATTATAAGGATGGAGTGGGCTGGAAGGAGGGGTTAACCCAGGCCTGGCAGGCTGGGCCCAGGCAGCACCCTCTACCCAGAGCTGGGGATGCAGGGTCAGCATGGACCAACTCACCCTCTGATGAAGATTCGTCTTCTCTGACACATAAGGAAATCTCAGTGTCCCATCTTATCCAAGATTTGAAGGAGGGAAGCTTTAGGGAGGACACTAACCCAGCTGTGTCCATGTGAACTTCAGGGGTCAGGAGAACAGGCTCAGGAACCAGTCTGCCTGGCCTGACTCAGAGCTCAGCCACATACCATGTGTGTGACCTTGAACAGGGTCCTTACATTCTCTGTATAGTGGCTTTGTCTGTAAAAGAAGAGTTATACTTGTGTATAGATGACAGAGTTTTGGTTAGAATTAAATGAGTTGGCATTAGTAAGAGATATAACTAGTCAACAGTAGTACATCATCTTGGTGGAGAAACAATATTAGGGCCCCTCTCTCCATCCCATCCCAGGAATCCCAGGACTCTAGAACAGGAATTCAATTCTGTTACCTGGAGCCTTGACTGGAGCTGTCAGAACTCTCCCAGGAACCACATGCTGTGACAGTGATTGGGGCCAGAGTTGTGAGTCTTCCACACATTGCCCTTTCTCTCTGTGCCCCAGACAGAGGTTCTACTGCTCATGAACCTCGACCTTACCAACTGTGAACCTCATGAATTAAGTTGTTTACTTGCTAATTTTACTTTATAAATGGACTTGGTAAATGTTCTGTGTCTAATTCACCTCCTTATCCCCAATGCCTGCTAAGAGACACCTAAATGGTGTCTCTTGTATACCTGAATGAATGGATGTCAGCCAGATATTTTGCACAAATCATTTCAATCAAAATAAATCTTTTGAGATATAATTTAACTTGATTTGAGGACTTAACAGCACAATGCAAGTTGTGTCAATTGTTGTAATGATATTTCAATATGATTAAATGATATAAGCTATGTATGGTTCACTTCTACACTTTTCTGCAATGAATGCAGTCAATTGCAATACCAGAAACAAGGCTGGCCCCATTCCAAGAGCAGTGCTGAGAGAGCCAGTTCTAAACAAAAATGCTGCATCTTTGTATATCCGAAGATAAAGAAGACAGACCTCAGCACACTTGACAGGTGAACACCATGAAGCCTCCTGGTCTGGTCTTAATCAGATATGGCCATGTGGTCCAGATGTTTATATACTTATCTTTTGGCATATTTTCAATTCAAACCACACATAACTGTAACAGGAAGAAATTCTGTTATAAAAAAAGTTAGTTTAACAGCTTCTATATTGAATTACAAGTGCAGAAGTAAAGAGCAGGAAGAATCCTGTTCTTTAACTTAGACTGCTTATTTCATCTTATGGATTGTAAAGCAATACAATATGTACCATTATTATACCCAAATCACTATGAAAATATGGAGGTTTCAGAGGTTAAGTAATCTCTTTGCTGGGAAAATTAATAATTAAATATCCTTGGTAGAGGGACATTTTCAGGACCAATCAGAGTGACTAATATACAAAATATTTTTGGATTAAAAAATAACTATACAACTTTAAAAGGAAACAATTAATTGATTTGTTACACCAAAGTTTTGGAGACCCACCTCACCATCTGTGTTCCTTGTATGGATGAGACCAAGGTTGGTAAAGGCTTCTTTACTAAAGACCACTTCATCACAAGGGCATGTGATGAGCTTGGGCATGAGCTGGCTGAGGTCCAGATCATCATCTCTCTTCAGCCCTTTACAGTCTATAACCAGCAACATCTAAGAGAGAGTGTGGCACTGAATTGGCCTCATTCATTCCGCCATAGTGCAGCTTCAGATACCCAGAGCCCAGAGCAATCAAAGCTACTAAATCAAAGACAAGCAGATTCTAAATGGAGAGCATGCAGACCAAGGACCCTTCCCCTCTGCTGTTGGGAAGTAAGAAACCCTCCCATCCCAGACATCATCTAGGGGAAGAGAGAAAAGAAGATGTGAAATGTCATGTATGAAACGAGATGCCAGTCCAGGTTCAATGCACGATGCTGGATGCTTGGGGCTGGTGCACTGGGACGACCCAGAGGGATGGTGTGGTGAGGAGGAGGGAGGAGGGTTCAGGATGGGGAACACATGTATACTAATTAAGAAAAAAATAAATAAATAAATAAATAAATTTGTTATTTTTAACTTTAAAAAAAAAAAAGAAGAAGATGTCTCCTTAAATACAGGAAAACCAGTCTCAGCAGGGAGCTTCAATTAGAGTTGACAAGATAGTTATTACCATAAACCCGAGCTAACTAGGGGGACAAATTTTAAATGGGAGAGTCTGCGATTTTAAATGGGAGAGTCTGTGTTAACTTTGTGGAACATTCAATCCATGCAAACACCACTTGCTACTGCACAAGATGAAATCAGTTATAAAAATAGTGAATATTACATTTATGCATATTTGAATCCTAGAGGACACATTTTCAAGCCCACTACAGAAAGAAAATACGTATATCTTTCCCTGTTTTTAGATGCACAGAGTTGTCACCTCCATGAACTCTTTCTAATTCTTGCAGCTCAAAATTACTGCTGTGTCTCTTCAATCTGTAAAAACTTTCTTATTGTCTCTAAAGCGGGGGCTTCTTGAGAGCAAGTATTGTGTCTTGTTCTTCAATGTGTCTATAAGGTCAAGTAAAGGCACATAGAAGGAGTATAACAAACATTGGATAAGAAATGAACGCATGAAGAAATGTGGAAAATCACTATGCAGTTAGTGATACTGAGTGGGGAAGGGAGGTGGGGGCAAAATCTGACTAATCCCACTCAGCACAGACTGAGGTGGAGTAAGGAGTCAGAGACACACCAGCCAAAGGATCCAAATAGAAAATGCCTTCAAGCCCACTCCAGAGGGTCAGATCATGTTCAATCTCTGCACAAAGCTGTACCTCAGAAGCTTCTCCAAGGTGAGAAAAAACTGACAGGACTGCTGTCAAGAGTTCTACTGAAGGATGTGGATAGACAGTAATACTTGTCAAATAGCTGTATTTCTACTCCCCGGTGACTCATTCTGGCCAATGAAACATGGGTGGTGTCACCTGTGTCACTTCTGAGTGGAGGCATGAAAAGCCCAAATGTGACTCTCTAGTCTGTCTCTTTTTCCTGCCCCAGAAGCTGCATGTTCCAGATGGTGCATGTGCAAGAGCCTCACTGACCACAAACATCTGTAGGTTGTGATGAGTGTGCATGTGTGTGTATATGAGTGCGTGTGTATGTGTGCATTTGTATCTGTGTGTGTGTGTGTGTGTGAGATTTGGGGGTCACTTTATCCAGCAGCAGAGCAGAGTCTCTTCTGATGGATACAAAGGAGAAAGAAGACTTGAAAAGAAGACAGAATCTGTCACATGAAGCAGGTACTTTCCTGGATCTCCCCATCCTTCTGTGTCTTCATCCCAAGCTGCTCCCTCAGGTCTCACCTTGTTTCCTCTGTTGGGCTTGGTTGTTTCTCAGTCACCATTTCTGATTGACCAACAACTAGATCTAAGTCCAGTTTAAGAGCACCCACCCCTGGTACATCTCCTGTTCCCTTTACATCACTCTGTGCTGACAGTCAGGCTCAGTTTCCCGAATTTGTCTCTTAGCATCTTGACCTTCATCCTTAAACAGCTCCCCTTTCCTCTGAGTTAGTCAGTTCATCATCTTTGATCCTGTTTTTACCTTCCACCAATCCTGTACTAATGAAAAGGCAACATGTACTTTCTAAGCCCCCTAAGTCTTTTCTTGATTTCCTGAACAAATTTGATTCCTGGATTTAGTGCTCCATGCACTTAATAATGGAGAAGGCAATGGCACCCCACTCCAGTACTCTTGCCTGGAAAATCTCATGGACGGAGGAGCCTGGTAGGCTTCAGTCCATGGGGTCACTAAGAGTGGGACACAACTGAGTGACTTCACTTTCACTTCTCACTTTCATGCATTGGAGAAGGAAATGGCAACCAACTCCAGTGCTCTTGCCTGGAGAGTCCAATGGACGGAGGAGCCTGGTAGGCTGCAGTCCATGGGGTCGCTAAGAGTGGGACACGACTGAGTGACTTCACTTTCACTTTTCACTTTCATGCGTTGGAAAAGGAAATGGCAACCCACTTCAGTGTTCTTGCCTGGAGAATCCCAGGGATGGGGGAGCCTGGTGAGCTGCCGTCTATGGGGTCGCACAGAGTCGGACACGACTGAAGCGACTTAGCAGCAGCAGCACTTAATAAACTACTTCACCTTTGGTTAAGAAGTGATCTTGCTGAATATTTTTTTCCTCATCTCAAGAAAATGGCTGTTTCAAAACCTATATCCTTGTGAGCACAGCCCTAGGGCTTCCCTCATGGGACTTGGAAGGGGCTGGTGTAAGGAGAGGCTATGAAAGTGAAGCTTCAATAGCTTCATAATTAATCCACCTCTGCTCAAAGTTGATGTAATGACCAACTCCAGAGCTATTGAGCTCCTGTGGGTGGTCATTCTTAAGCCTCTTAAACCCAAGATTAGTGCCACTGGGATGGCCCTCATAGTTTAAAGCCTGTGTGGTTGCTCAGACTTGAACTCTATGAAACTGATGCTCTATTGCACATGGAGCTTTGGTGCAGCTGAGTCCAAGCTGCAGACCAGGATAAGAATACCGGAAACACAGCAAAATGTGCTTCTCCTTTAACATCTGCAAGTCTGGAACAGATCCTCTTTTCCTTATCATCGAATCTTTCCACATCTGGGCATGCTTTCCAAGGCTCCTACAGGCTGCAGGCATCTGCTGAGGCCCTGCCAAGGCCCAGGATTGGAGTGAAGCCTGTTCCTGTGTATAAGCTCTGTATTTCTACTCTCTATAAGTTAATAGATGCTCAGTTCAGTTCAGTTCAGTTCAGTCTCTCAGTAGTGTCCAACTCTTTGCGACCCCATGAATCACAGCACACCAGGCCTCCCTGTCCATCACCCACTCCCAGACTTCACTCAAACTCATGTCCATCGAGTCAGTGATGCCATCCAGCCATCTCATCCTCTGTTGTTCCCTTCTCCTCCTGCCCACCCAATTCGTCCCAGCATTAGGGTCTTTTCCAATGAGTTAGCTCTTTGCATCAGGCGGCCAAATTATTGGAGTTTCAGCTTCAACATCAGTCCTTCCAATGAACACCAAGGACTGATCTCCTTTAGAATGGACTGGTTGGATCTCCTTGCAGGCCAAGGGACTCTCAAGAGTCTTCTCCAACACCACAGTTCAAAAGCATCAATTCTTCGGCACTCAGCTTTCTTCACAGTCCAACTCTCACATCCATACATGACCACTGGAAAAACCATAGCCTTGACTAATAGATGCTCAGCTAATGTTTATTGAATGACTGAATGGTACTATTCTAGACTTTTAAAAGAAAGTGTCTTAAACATAAAGAACTAGTTTTGAGGACATTATTTAGCTAATTGATACTTTTTTTTTTTAAGTCAAATGCTTTCAGCAATTAACAGGGCAAAATTTGATTTTTTTTAAATTTAATTTAATTTTTTAACTTTACAATATTGTACTGGTTTTGCCATATATCAAAATGAATCCGCCACAGGTATACATGTGTTCCCCATCCTGAACCCTCCTCCCTCCTCCCTCCCTATACCATCCCTCTGGGTCGTCCCAGTGCACCAGCCCCAAGCATCCAGTATCGCGCATCGAACCTGGACTGGCGACTCGTTTCATATATGATATTATACATGTTTCAATACCATTCTCCCAAATCATCCCACCCTTTCCCTCTCCCACAGAGTCCAAAAGACTGTTCTATACATCAGTGTCTCTTTTGCTGTCTCGTATACAGGGTTACTGTTACCATCTTTCTAAATTCCATATATGTTCGTTAGTATACTGTATTGGTGTTTTTCTTTCTGGCTTACTTCACTCTGTATAATAGGCTCCAGTTTCATCCACCTCATTAGAACTGATTCAAATGTATTCTTTTTAATGGCTGAGTAATACTCCATTGTGTATATGTACCACAGCTTTCTTATATATTCATCTGCTGATGGACATCTAGGTTGCTTCCATGTCCTGGCTATTATAAACAGTGCTGCAAGAACATTGAGGTACATGTGTCTCTTTCAATTCTGGTTTCCTCAGTGTGTATGCCCAGCAGTGGGATTGCTGGATCATAAGGCAGTTCTAGTTCCAGTTTTTTAAGGAATCTCCACACTGTTCTCCATAGTGGCTGTACTAGTTTGCATTCCCACCAACAGTGTAAGAGGGTTCCCTTTTCTCCACACCCTCTCCAGCAGTTATTACTTGTAGACTTTTGGACCACAGCCATTCTGACTGGTGAGAAATGATACTGCATTGTGGTTTTGATTTACATTTCTCTGATAATGAGTGATGTTGAGCATCTTTTCATGTGTTTGTTAGCCATCTGTATGTCTTCTTTGGAGAAATGTCTGTTTAGTTCTTTGGCCCATTTTTTGATTGGGTCATTCATTTTTCTGGAATTGAGCTGTAGGAGTTGCTTGTATATTTTTGAGATTAGTTGTTTGTCAGTTGCTTCATTTGCTATTATTTTCTCCCATTCTGAAAGTTGTCTTTTCACCTTGCTTATAATTTCCTTTGTTGTGCAGAAGCTTTTAAGTTTAATTAGGTCCCATTTGTTTATTTTTGCCTTTATTTCCAATATTCTGGGAGGTGGATCATAGAGGATCCTGCTGTGATATATGTCGGAGAATGTTTTGCCTATGTTCTCCTCTAGGAGTTTTATAGTTTCTGGTCTAACGTTTAGATCTTTAATCCATTTTGAGTTTATTTTTGTGTATGGTGTTAGAAAGTGTTCTAGTTTCATTCTTTTACAGGTGGTTGACCAATTTTCCCAGCACCACTTGTTAAAGAGATTGTGTTTAATCCATTGTATATTCTTGCCTCCTTTGTCAAAGATAAGGTGTCCATATGTGCGTAGATTTATCTCTGGGCTTTCTATTTTGTTCCATTGATCTATATTTCTGTCTTTGTGCCAGTACCATACTGTCTTGATAACTGTGGCTTTCTAGTAGAGCTTGAAGTCAGGAACGTTGATTCCTCCAGTTCTATTCTTTCTCAAGATAGTTTTGGCTATTTGAGGTTTTTTGTATTTCCATACAAATTGTGAAATTATTTGCTCTAGCTCTGTGAAGAATGCCATTGGTAGCTTGATAGGGATTGCATTGAATCTATAGATTGCTTTGGGTAGTATACTCATTTTCACTATATTGATTCTTCCAATCTATGAACATGGTATATTTCTCCATCTATTAGTGTCCTCTTTGATTTCTTTCACCAGTGTTTTATAGTTTTCTACATATAGGTCTTTAGTTTCTTTAGGTAAACATATTCCTAAGTATTTTATTCTTTTCCTTGCAATGGTGAATGGAATTGTTTCCTTAATTTCTCTTTCTGTTTTCTCATTATTAGTGTATAGGAATGCAAGGGATTTCTGTGTGTTGAGTTTACATCCTGCAACTTTACTATATTCATTGATTAGCTCTAGTAATTTTCCGGTGGAGTCTATAGAGTTTTCTATGTAGAGGATCATGTCATCTGCAAATAGTGAGAGTTTTACTTCTTCTTTTCCGATTTGGATTCCTTTTATTTCTTTTTCTGCCCTGATTGCTGTGGCCAAAACTTCCAAAACTATGTTGAATAGTAATGGTGAAAGTGGGCACCCTTGTCTTGTTCCTGACTTTAGAGGAAATGCTTTCAATTTTTCACCATTGAGGATAATGTTTGCTGTGGGTTTATCATATATAGCTTTTACTATGTTGAGGTATGTTCCTTCTATTCCTGCTTTCTGGAGAGTTTTTATCACAAATGGATGTTGAATTTTGTCAAAGGCTTTCTCTGCATCTATTGAGATAATCATATGGTTTTTATTTGTCAATTTGTTAATGTGGTGTATTACATTGATTGATTTGTGGATATTGAAGAATCCTTGCATCCCTGGGATAAAGCCCACTTGGTCATGGTGTATGATCTTTTTAATGTGTTGTTGGATTCTGATTGCTAGAATTTTGTTAACGATTATTGCATCTATGTTCATCAGTGATATTGGTCTGTAGTTTTCTTTTTTTGTGGGATCTTTGTCAGGTTTTGGTATTAGGGTGATGGTGGCATCATAGAATGAGTTTGGAAGGTTACCTTCCTCTGCAATTTTCTGGAAGAGCTTGAGCAGGATAGGTGTTCACTCTTCTCTAAATTTTTGTTAGAATTCAGCTGTGAAGCTGCCTGGACCTGGGCTTTTGTTTGCTGGAAGATTTTTGATCACAGTTTCAATTTCCGTACCTGTGATGGGTCTGTTAAGATTTTCTATTTCTTCCTGGTCGAGTTTTGGAAAGTTGTACTTTTCTAAGAATTTGTCCATTTCTTCCACGTTGTCCATTTTATTGGCATATAATTGTTGATAGTAGTCTCTTATGATCCTTTGTATTTCTGTGTTTTCTGTTGTGATCTCTCCATTTTCATTTTTAATTTTATTGATTTGATTTTTCTCCCTTTGTTTCTTGATGAGTTTGGCTAATGGTTTGTCAATTTTATTTATCCTTTCAAAGAACCAGCTTTTGGCTTTGTTGAGTTTTGCTATGGTCTCTTTTGTTTCTTTTGCATTTATTTCTGCCCTAATTTTTAAGATTTCTTTCCTTATACTGACCCTGTGGTTCTCCATTTCTTCCTTTTCTAGTTGCTTTAGGTGTAGGGTTAGGTTATTTATTTGAGTTTTTTCTTGTTTCTTGACGTATGCCTATATTGCTATGAACTTTCCCCTTAGGACTGCTTTTAAAGTGTCCCATAGGTTTTGGGTTGTCGTGTTTTCATTTTCATTCATTTCTACGCAAATTTTGATTTCTTTTTTGATTTCTTCTGTGATTTGTTGGTTATTCAGCAGCGTGTTGTTCAGCCTCCATATGTTGGAATTTTTAATAGTTTTTCTCCTGTAATTGAGATCTAATCTTACTGCATTGTGGTCAGAAAAGATGCTTGGAATGATTTCAATTTTTTTGAATTTACCAAGGCTAGATTTATGGCCCAGGATGTGATCTATCCTGGAGAAAGTTCCATGTGTGCTTGAGAAAAAGGTGAAATTCATTGTTTTGGGATGACATATCCTATAGATATCAATTAGGTCTAACTGGTCTATTGTATCATTTAAAGTTTGTGTTTCCTTGTTAATTTTCTGTTTAGTTGATCTATCCATAGGTGTGAGTGGGGTATTAAAGTCTGCCACTATTATTGTGTTATTGTTAATTTCTCCTTTCATACTTGTTAGCATTTGTCTTACATATTGCGGCGCTCCCGTGTTGGGTGCATATATATTTATAATTGTTATATCTTCTTCTTGGATTGATCCTTTGATCATTATGTAGTGACCATCTTTGTCTCTTTTCACAGCCTTTGTTTAAAGTCTATTTTATCTGATATAAGTATTGCTACTCCTGCTTTCTTTTGGTCCCTATGTGCATGGAAAATCTTTTTCCAGCCCTTCACTTTCAGTCTGTATGTGTCCCCTGTTTTGAGGTGGGTCTCTTGTAGACAACATATGTAGGGGTCTTGTTTTTTATCCATTCAGCCAGTCTTTGTCTTTTGGTTGGGGCATTCAACCCATTTATGTTTAAGGTAATTATTGATAAGTATGATCCCGTTGCCATTTACTTTATTGTTTTGGGTTCGAATTTATACACCATTTTTGTGTTTCCTGTCTAGAGAATATCCTCTAATATTTGTTGGAGAGCTGGCTTGGTGGTGCTGAATTCTCTCAGCTTTTGCTTGTCTGAAAAGCTTTTGATTTCTCCTTCATATTTGAATGAGATCCTTGCTGGGTACAATAATCTAGGCTGTAGGTTATTTTCTTTCATCACTTTAAGTATGTCTTGCCATTCCCTCCTGGCTTGAAGAGTTTCTATTGAAAGATCAGCTGTTATCCTTATGGGAATTCCCTTGTGTGTTATTTGTTGTTTTTACCTTGCTGCTTTTAATACTTGTTCTTTGTGTTTGATCTTTGTTAAATTGATTAATATGTGTCTTGGGGTGTTTCGCCTTGGGTTTATCCTGTTTGGGACTCTCTGGGTTTCTTGGACTTGGCTGATTATTTCCTTCCCCATTTTAGGGAAATTTTCAACTATTATCTCTTCAAGTATTTTCTCATGGTCTTTCTTTTTGTCTTCTTCTGGGACCCCTTTAATTCGAATGTTGTAGTGTTTAATATTGTCCTGGAGGTCTCTGAGATTGTCCTCATTTCTTTTAATTCGTTTTTCTTTTATCCTCTCTGATTCATTTATTTCTACCATTCTATCTTTTACCTCACTTAACCTATCTTCTGCCTCTGTTATTCTACTATTTGTTGCCTCCAGAGTGTTTTTAATTTCATTTATTGCATTATTCATTATATATTGACTCTCTTTTATTTCTTCTAGGCCCTTGTTAAACCTTTCTTGCATCTTCTCAATCTTTGTCTCCAGGCTACTTATCTGTGATTCCATTTTGATTTCAAGATTTTGGATCAATTTCACTATCATTATTTGGAATTCTTTATCAGGTAGATTCCCTATCTCTTCCTCTTTTGTTTGGTTTGGTGGGCATTTATCCTGTTCCTTTATCTGCTGGGTATTCCTCTGTCTCTTCATCTTATTTAAATTGCTGAGTTTGGGGTGTCCTTTCTGTATTCTGGCAGTTTGTGGAGTTCTCTTTATTGTGACATTTCCTCACTCTGTGTGGGTTTGTACAGGTGGCTTATCAAGGTTTCTTGGTTAGGGAAGCTTGTGTCGGTGTTCTGGTGGGTGGAGCTGTATTTCTTCTCTCTGGAGTGCAATGAAATGTCCAGTAATGAGTTATGGGATGTCTATGGTTTGGGGGTGACTTTGGGCTGCCTGTATCTTGGAGCTCAGGGCTGTGTTCCTTGTTGCTGGAGAACTTGTTTGGTATGTCTTGCCCTGGAACTTGTTGGCCCTTGTGTGGTGCTTGGTTTCAGTGTAGGTATGGAGGCATTTGATGAGCTCCTGTCAATTAATGTTCCTTGGAGTCAGGAGCTCCCTGGAGTCAGGGTTTGGACTTAAGCCTCCTGCTTCCAGTTATCGGTCTTATTTTTACAGTAGTTTCAGAGCTTCTCCTTCTATACAGCACCATTGATAAAACATCTACGTTAAAGATGAAAAGTTTCTCTACCGTTAGCGTCACCCAGAGAGGTTTGCAGCATTATATGGAGAAGAGAAGAGGGAGGGGGGAGTTAGAGGTGACCTGAATGAGATGAGGTGGAATCAATAGAGGAAAGAGTGGGCTATCCAGTAATCTCTTCCTTATGTGCACTCCACAACTGGACCACTCAGAGTTGTTCATGGAGTTATACAGAGAAGAGAAGAAGGAGGAAGGTGACAGAGGTGGCCAGGCAGATATAAGGGGGGAATGAAAAGGAGGGAGACAGATCCAGCCAGTAATCAGTTTCCTTCGTGTTCTCCACCGTCTGGAACACACAGAAATTCACAGAATTGGGTAGAGTAGAGAGGGGTTAGGGAGGAGACACAGGCGACCTGGTGGAGAAAAAGGAGAGTCCAAAGGGAGAGAGAGCAGTTAAGCCAGTAATCTCGCTCCCTAGTGAAAAATGGGTACTGAAGATTGGGTTCTTAAAGGTACCAAATTGGTAACAAATACATAAAAGCAAAAATTAAAAATCTAGAGTAGAGTTTGTAATTTCAAAAATACAATGTTAAAGAAAAGAAGAAGGAAAGAAAGAGAGAAAAAACGAACAAACAAAAACAAACAAGGTCGTGAAAATTATAAAGAAAATATAGGTACAAAATTGACAGCTAATACCTAAAAAGCAAAGTTAAAAATCTAGAGTAGAGTTTGGAATTTCAAAAATACAATGTTAAAAAAAGAAGAAGAAAAAGAAAGAGAGAGAGAAAAAAAAATACAAGAACAAAGTCGCATAAATTATAAGGAAAATACAGGTACAAAATTGATAACAAATACCAAAAAGCATAAATTAAAAATCTAGAGTAGAGTTTGGAATTTCAGATATACAATGTTATTTAAAAGAAGAAGAGAAAGAAACAGAGAAAAAGAAAAAGAAAAAAGAAAAAAGGGTCACAGAAATTATTAAAAAAAAAAAAAAAAACTATAGGTACAAAATTTATAACAAATACCAAACAGCTAAAATTAAAAATCCAGAGTAGAGTTTGGAATTTCAAAAGTACAATGTGAAAGAAAAGAAGGAAAAAAAAAAAACAAGGTCAAAAAATTATAAAAATATATATATATGAAGTTTGCTTTAAAAAAAAATAGGGACTTTTTTTTTGCAAAGTAATCGGTTATAAAAGTGAAAATTAAAGGAATAATAGAGGACTTAAAATTTTTTTAATTAAAAAAATAAAATACAATAAAAAGAAAGAAAGAATGATCGTAAAAATAGTAAAAATATATCTAGGACTTTCTCCCGTTTTGTTGTGAGTATTGCAGGTTCAGTTCATTTTTGGCTAATTCCTTGGTCTGACATATTTCTCAAGATCTATAGGCCCCTTCCTATGTAGCTGGCACTAACCACAGGGTTTTAATCTATTGCCTGTAGCTTCCAAGTCGGTTCCCTCTCTTATAGCTTCTTCTGTTTGCTGTTCTCTTCAGTGTCTGGTTTCCGCCCTGACACAAAGGGGACGGTGGAGGACACTTTTTTTTTTAATTTTAGGCTCACTTGTTCAGTCGCGCTGAGGGGAGGTAGGGAGGGATGCTGCAAACAAATAACACTGGCATGTGCTCGCAGTGCCTCAGCCACACTGGGTCTGCCCCCCGTTCACGGTGCGTGTAGCCTCCCTGCCCACGCTGCTCAGGCTCTAGGTTGCTCCACCAGGAACCATACGTGGCCGGCCCTGGGCTGCCTGTACTTCCCAGGTTCAAGCCACTCAGGTTCAGGCACTCGGGTAGTCCTCAGAGGTGCAGACTCTCGGTTGGGCCTGCGTTTTGTGCCCTTCCCAGATCCGAGCAGCTCAGGTGATGAGGTGTTTGGTGCGCGCAATTGTTGCGACTTATCGCCTCCCTGCCACTCGGTTATCTAGGTGTGCACTGGCGCACCTTCTCAGGCAGATGTTGACCGTCCAGACCCCCAAGAAGTTTTAGTTAGCAAAGAAGCCTGCTTACAGTTTTATAGATAATGTCTCTCTGGGGCTGCGATTGTCCCCTTCTGGCTCTGGCTGCCTATCACCGGAGGGGGGTGGTCTGCCGCCGGCGGCCTGGTGGTGTCTTAGGTTAGGGCTGGCTTTTCGCGTGGTAGATATCCCGCAGTCTGGTTTGCTAGCCCAAATTATTTCGCTCAGATAGCGCTCGGGGTATTCAGGCCAGATCCTTGCGATGCAGCCCGCGCCACGCCTCCCTGTCCAGCCCCCGCTTGCTAATGGCGGATGCAGGCATCTGCGCTGCTTCTTCGCTGGGGGAGTTACTGTAGGGCTCACAACGTGCGGGTTTTAATTGTTTATTTATTTTTCCTCCCTGTTATGTTGCACTCTGTGCTTCCAAGGCTCGGCACAGATTCAGCAGTGAGAAAGTTTCCTGGTGTTTGGAAACTTCTCTCTTTTTAAGACTCCCTTCCCAGGACGGAACTCTGTCCCTCCCTCTTTTGTCTCTTTTTTTGTCTTTTATATTTTTTCCTACCTCCTTTCGAAGACTTGGGTTGCTTTTCTAGGTGCCTGATGTCCTCTGCCGGCATTCAGAAGTTGTTTTCTGGAATTAACTCGGCGTTTAAATGTTCTTTTGATGAATTTGTGGGGAAGAAAGTGTTCTCCCCGTCCTACTCCTCCGCCATCTTAGCTCCTCCTCTCATTGTAGTCTTAAGCAACTGATCCAACCAGTCCATCCTAAAGGAAATCAGTCCTGAGTATTCATTGGAATGACTGATGCTGAAGCTGAAACTCCAATATTTTGACAACCTGATGTGAAGAACTGATGTGAAGAACTCATTAGTAAAGACCCTAAGGTTGCGAAAGATTCGGGGCAGGAGGAAAGGGGAATGACAGGAGATGAAACTGTTTGATGATGGCATCACTGACTCAATGGACATGAGTTTGGGCAAGCTCTAGGAGTTGGTGATGGACAGGGAAGCCTGGCGTGCTGCGGTCCCTGGGGTCGCAAAGAGTCAGACACGACTGAACCACTGAACTGAACTGAATCGTAAGCAACTGAATCTCTGTTTGGTTCATTTTTCTGTTTTGTTCCTTGTGTTATTCTCTTTGCCTCACTGCAAAGCTTGAGGGACCTCAGTTCCCCTACTGGGATTGAATCCAGACAACAGCAGCAAATGCATCAAATCCTAACCACTAAACCATCAGCAAAACTCCCTGTTTACTTCCTTTTTTATGATTTCTATCTCTGTTAAAAAAAAAATCTGAATTTATTATGTGAAGTAACACCCTAGCTCAACAATTACTGAGCCTTAGCTCAATAATTACTGGGCCTGAGCTCTAGGACCCACAAATCACAAATAGGAGGTGATGCTGCAACCCCGGAAGCCTGGGTGCCTAGAACCTGTTCACAATAAGAGAAGCCCATGCATAGAGAAACCTGCTGCCCACAAAGAAGAGTAGTGCCTGCTTGCTGCATTTGGAGAAAGCCCATGTGCAGCAACAAAGACTCATGCAACCAAAAATTAAAAACAATAATAATGATGATGAGAAATTTTTTTAAATCTTATTTTCTTCTTATATTGTCTTCCTGAATTTAATTGTTTATCTGTGTTTTTTGGAGTTCATTGAGCTTCTTTGTGTGTCTGCCTTATTTCATCATATGTCTTCCATTTCATCACTTCCCAAGTGAATAGCCATGTGAGCTGCCCTGGAAGAAGCCCTGGGCATCTTCCCATCCCCAAGCACAGCCTCGAACTATGAAGGCTGCAAGCATGAGTGTAGGTTGGAGTCCTAGAAACCATCCCGAGTCATCAACCAAGTAACTGGGTGGGTCCAGCTCACAACCAGGCCAGCACTCTCAGGTTTTTTATTAGTTCAGCAGCTTCTCCACATGTCCACAATGGAATTGGCTGGGGATGGGGGTGGGGGGGCAGGGAGAGTTGCAGGGGTAGTGCTGTGTAAACGTAATCTTTACTTTGTCACTTCTTCATGCCAGCTCTGTCTACACTGAGGAGTCACAGCAGGATCACAATTACATTTTCAGTTCAGTTCAGTCGCTCAGTTGTGTGCCACTCTTTGTGACCCCATGAATCACAGCATGCCAGGCCTCCCTGTCCATCACCAATTCCCAGAGTTCACCCAAACTCATGTCCATCAAGTCGGTGATTTCATCCAGCCATCTCATCCTCTGTCATCCCCTTCTCCTCCTGCCCCCAATCATTCCCAGCATCAGGGTCTTTTCCAATGAGTCAACTCTTCCCATGAGGTGGCCAAAATATTGGAGATTCAGCTTCAGCATCAGTCCTTCCAATGAACACCCAGGACTGATCTCCTTTAGGAGGGACTGGTTGGATCTCCTTGCAGTCCAAGGGACTCTCAAGAGTCTTCTCCAACACCACAGTTCAAAACCATAGCCTTGACTAGATTGACCTTTGTTGGCAAAGTAATGTCTCTGCTTTTGAATATGCTGTCTAAGTTGGTCATAACTTTCCTTCCAAAGAGTAAGCGTCTTTTAATTTCATGGCTGGAGTCACCATCTTCAGTGATTTTGGAGCCCAAAAAAATAAAGTCTGACACTGTTTAAGCAATCTTGAAACATCTGAAAAATAGATGTTTTCAAAGAAGCCCCTGGTCTGAAATTCTTCCTCTAAGAGATCAGTCATGTCAGATGCTTCCATCCATATCTCTGAAACATAAATAGCCAAATGTTCTTATCTTTCTATCTACATCTATTCTTCTGGATCCCCTCTGCCTAGGTCTCCACTTTCTTGCCTTCTTGTCCCATCTGAATACAGGGTGCGGGTGAGCACCAATTTGCCTTCCATCAACTTGAAGATATATATGAACTGATATAATTCACTTAGAAGGAGAGATCCTTGGAGAGACAAGAAATAGCAGCATCCTAAAGAAATGGTAGGAAGAGATGGAAAAGAAAGAATGGATTTATAAGGATTGGATAATCAAATAGACATGGGAGATGAGCAAAGAGGTGTCTGTATCCACTAAAGGAATAAATGAGAGATGAAAAAGGAAGAGGTAGTTATGTAAAGTTAGAGTTTTAATTGGCCTGTGAATATTGAGGCAGGATAAGGAAAGCTGTATCCATTCTCTCCCACCAGCCAACCTTCCACTTTGAAACTCATACCCAGTCTGGTGTCCAAGGACAAGTTACAAACTGGTGATGTGACATCTCAGAGGTGTTTAGAACTATTTTGTTTTGTTTTGTTTTTCCATGAGTTCATCTTGTTAGGAAGGAGTATGTGAATATAGACCAAGTTTACATCCTTAAGAGTGACCTGGAGCACTTGTGTGCATGCCCTCATTAGCCTCTAGGACAAGTGAGAAAGCAGGTCAGCTCACTCATCTTTCATTTCCTTTGAGAAAGATGGCATTTGAGGACCAATCCTCTAAAAGCGTTTGACATGGAGCTTGCTAAATTAACAGCACAGCAAAAAGTTAATTTATTAAGAATATTTCATTTTCAGCAATTTTCATATGACACAATTATAGGTCAGCACTACTCTACTGAAATACAGGCAATTAGAATATCTGAGGCTTCATCTCATATTTAATACAGCATCACGAGAAAGTCATTGGGGATGTTCCCAGGGCACTGAGTTCAACATCATCATACCCAGCATCCCCTTTCTTCCCCTGGAGCAGCCAGAAGCTCTCTTCTTCTTCCCCAGGATCAGCTGCCTCTCTGGAGAAGTTCA